>NC_048232.1:3025341-3267615 GCF_002007445.2 Ailuropoda melanoleuca | reverse complement strand
TCTACCACAGTAAATAAGGACTGGACAAGGCAGGAGGTAAGGCGGAGCTTGGGACAGTCCGGTCTCTGGGGCAGATGAGGTGTTTACTCGGGCCAGGTAGGGAGACCAGAGTGGCATGGAGCTATGATAGTTTAGTATCAGGTGGACTGTGTTTGGAGAAATTTAGGTTCAAATCTCTCAAGAGAGGCAGGGTCCACCGAATCAGCTTGAGACCCCCTCTACAGACCTGAGGTCCAGAGACTGGGTGGACAGGGCAGGCATCCTCACTTCCAGAAGGTCACCAGACATCCTAGACTGCCCAACTCTTGTTCGAACCTCATCTTTTCTCTTGGGTTGCTAGAAGGGATGCTGGAGAGGTCTCTCTGCTTCCAGTCTTACCCTCCCTGAGGGCATTCTCCATCCTACAGCCAAAATGACCTCTCCGCATCATCTGACGACATGTCCTCCTCGTCTCCTTTAATGTAGACCATTCACTACTTCATCCCTCCTTTGTTCTTTTCGTGGCACTAACAGGTTGGAGAAACCAGGTGAGTTGTCCTGGAAAAGCCCCACACTCTAGATATCTCTGTTTGTGGACTTTAATTCTTCCTTTTGCCCCAATATTCCCACATTCGGCTTACCTCTCCTTCAGATTCCACACAGGAATCTCCCTGGTGGCCCGTCCTACCCAGAAGCAGGCATGGAAGGGGACTGTGTGGAGTGTAGCTCAGCCTGGACTAGTGGACACCTTAGAAAGATACCAGACCTCTCTTCCTCAGCGCTGGCTGTGGACGCGGCAGCCACACTTTCTGCTCGTCATTACAGCCACTCTCAGACCTCTGGTGAAGCCCGAGATCATTAGAGAGAGGACCAAGAAGTTCATCCTGCACCAGTCAAACCAATATGTCAAAATTAAGCTCGACTGGCAGAAACCCAGAGACATTTACAGTAGGGCAGGCAGAAGATCCAAGGACCAGATCTTGATGCCCAGCATTGGTTATGGGGACAACAAGAAACCAAGCACGTGCTGGCTGGTGGCTCCTGGAAGTTCTTAGTCCACAATGTCAAGGAGCTTGAAGTGCTGTTAATGTACAACAAATCTCGCTGTGCAGAGATTACTCCCAATGTGTCCTCCAAGAACCNCTCCTCTAAGAACCGCAAAGCCATTGTGGAAAGAGCAGCCAAGGGGGCCATCAGAGTCGCCAATCCCAATGCCAGCCTGAGCAGTGAAGAAAATGAATAGACAGCTTAGGTGTACGTTGTATTTGTGCTAATAAAGCCATAAAACTATGAAAAAAAAAAAGAAGAGAGTCACCTAGAGTTGACCTTGGTCTACTCATTAATGAAGAAAGGGATCACGGGTTGGCCGCAGAGCAAAGACAAGGGGCAGCCCTTCAGGAGTAATTATCCTAGAGCTGCCTGGCAGCATCAGGTTCATTAAGACCCATCTCTGGGCTTTCTGCTCTATCCTCAAGGCCACTCCANCTGGAAAAGCCCCACACTCTAGATATCTCTGTTTGTGGACTTTAATTCTTCCTTTTGCCCCAATATTCCCACATTCGGCTTACCTCTCCTTCAGATTCCACACAGGAATCTCCCTGGTGGCCCGTCCTACCCAGAAGCAGGCACGGAAGGGGACTGTGTGGAGTGTAGCTCAGCCTGGACTAGTGGACACCTTAGAAAGATACCAGCCCTCTCTTCCTCAGCGCTGTCTGCGGACGCGGCAGCCACACTTTCTGCTCGTCATTACAGCCACTCTCAGACCTCTCGTGAAGCCCGAGATTATTAGAGAGAGGACCAAGAAGTTCATCCTGCACCAGTCAAACCAATATGTCAAAATTAAGCTTGACTGGCAGAAACCCAGAGACATTTACAGTAGGGCAGGCAGAAGATCCAAGGACCAGATCTTGATGCCCAGCATTGGTTATGGGGACAACAAGAAACCAAGCACGTGCTGGCTGGTGGCTCCTGGAAGTTCTTAGTCCACAATGTCAAGGAGCTTGAAGTGCTGTTAATGTACAACAAATCTCGCTGTGCAGAGATTACTCCCAATGTGTCCTCCAAGAACCGCAAAGCCATTGTGGAAAGAGCAGCCCAGGGGCCCATCAGAGTCGCCAATCCCAATGCCAGCCTGAGCAGTGAAGAAAATGAATAGACAGCTTAGGTGTACATTGTATTTGTGCTAATAAAGCCATAAAACTATGAAAAAAAAAAAGAAGAGAGTCACCTAGAGTTGACCTTGGTCTACTCATTAATGAAGAAAGGGATCATGGGTTGGCCGCAGAGCAAAGAGAAGGGGCAGTCCTTCAGGAGTAATTATCCTAGAGCTGCCTGGCAGCATCAGGTTCATTAAGACCCATCTCTGGGCTTTCTGCTCTATCCTCAAGGCCACTCCACGGTCTGAAAAGGCTGCTAGAGCACAGACCTTCCTTTCTGGAGGTCGGGAGTACACAAAAATGGACATCCAGTGTGAATCGGACACCTGTGATGAGTTTTCCAGAAGCTGCACCCAAGACTTCCTCTTGCATCTCTTGGTCACTATGACTTACAGTGGCCATATATTTTCATTGTCCAAACTGGGACGCTTTCGAAAGTGCCATGTGAGACATTATTGATAATTGCATCAGCTTATCAGGCTGGAAAAGATACTTTGGCAGGCAAACCTGAAACTGTGGTTAACATCAACCCTAGGAAGGCGGAGTATATAGTCTTCGAATTGAGTGCTTTGCTGTCCCAAATAAACCATGTCCTTTATGAGTAATGGGGGAGGGAAAATGGCCATTGGCTGGGTGACAGGCAGTTCTCCCACAAAGCCCACCTCCAGCAAAATGTTTCCTATAGATGACTGAAAATCAGCTACTTAGTATCATTCATTTGTGCTTTCTCTCTTTCCCTGTTAAGGAAACAGCACAGTCAGTCTCTAACACTTTAGTGGGAATAATTAGGGCAGAACATAGTCTACTGTCAGTAGCATGGAGAAGGCTATCCTGAAAACATGGCCTTTATAGGGACCAGAGAGAAGGGGGGATTTTTTCTGTTGAAAACTTAAGGTGTGGGTAGTAGGAGGCCTTGGTCAAGGATACCCAAATGGAGGAGAGGATGGATAGTATTATGTACACACTTGCTTATAACTGCGCTCTTCCACCCCCAGCTGATTTTGTGGGGAGGAGACTGAGGCTGCTAATTTGGGACTAAGCTAATCTGACAGCAACTACTGTACAGACATTTAGGATATTAGTTTAATAGGAGCACCATGCAGAACATTGATAGCCATACTTGGAAATAATGAATCANTCTATCCTCAAGGCCACTCCACGGTCTGAAAAGGCTGCTAGAGCACAGACCTTCCTTTCTGGAGGTCGGGAGTACACAAAAATGGACATCCAGTGTGAATCGGACACCTGTGATGAGTTTTCCAGAAGCTGCACCCAAGACTTCCTCTTGCATCTCTTGGTCACTATGACTTACAGTGGCCATATATTTTCATTGTCCAAACTGGGACGCTTTCGAAAGTGCCATGTGCGACATTATTGATAATTGCATCAGCTTATCAGGCTGGAAAAGATACTATGGCAGGCAAACCTGAAACTGTGGTTAACATCAACACTAGGAAGGCGGAGTATATAGTCTTTGAATTGAGTGCTTTGCTGTCCCAAATAAACCATGTCCTTTATGAGTAATGGGGGAGGGGAAATGGCCATTGGCTGGGTGACAGGCAGTTCTCCCACAAAGCCCACCTCCAGCAAAATGTTTCCTATAGATGACTGAAAATCAGCTACTTAGTATCATTCATTTGTGCTTTCTCTCTTTCCCTGTTAAGGAAACAGCACAGTCAGTCTCTAACACTTTAGTGGGAATAATTAGGGCAGAACATAGTCTACTGTCAGTAGCATGGAGAAGGCTATCCTGAAAACATGGCCTTTATAGGGATCAGAGAGATGGGGGGATTTTTTCTGTTGAAAACTTAAGGTGTGGGTAGTAGGAGGCCTTGGTCAAGGATACCCAAATGGAGGAGAGGATGGATAGTATTATGTACACACTTGCTTATAACTGCGCTCTTCCACCCCCAGCTGATTTTGTGGGGAGGAGACTGAGGCTGCTAATTTGGGACTAAGCTAATCTGACAGCAACTACTGTACAGACATTTAGGATATTAGTTTAATAGGAGCACCATGCAGAACATTGATAGCCATACTTGGAAATAATGAATCAACCTGTTGGATCTGTCTCCAATTAGAAATGATTATTACCCAGCTTGTCTTTTCGCCTGCTCATTAGGAGAAGTGGATGCCCTTCGGAGTGGACAGCTCAGCGTCAAAAGCGTGAAAGGCAGCATGTGAAGTGCATCTTGGTAAAGGACAGGACCTCGTGTTTCCGCATGGTGGAGAATTCTCGGCTCCCGGCCCTGGGAGCTCCACTTGCCCGAATGCTTGAGCAGACACTTAAGACCTAAACTCTCTGTGGTCCAGCAATTGGATAGGAGCAATTAGCAAAGAGGGTTTCTGACTAATTCAGTATTTAAAGGACAGACCCTGTAACTCCCGATGAAGTCAAGACACAGCATGTGGCATCGGGTATAACCTATTCTGACCAAGACAGTGAACCTCAGTCTGATGAAGGCCTTAGAGTGACTTGAGTTTACGGGAATATCGGGGCCAAGGGACCATTAATATCCACTTCAAGGAAACAAACAGACCAATGTGGAGTGTGGGCTTCCCCAGGACGGCTCACCTGTTTCCTCAACCTGTCAGTGCCCCGGGAAGAAGAAAGAGGGGCTGGTGGAAGGTGGAAGGAACCAGAGAACCACGGCAACCAGTGAACACGTGGGGTGTGCAGGAGAAACTCTAATAAAACATTGTCCAGGCCACCCTTGAACCTGGAATATGGATTCTCTGTTAGCTCTCACCCAGGAATTATTGCTAATTTTTTTAGGTATAAAAACAGCATTGTGTTCAAAAGTCCTCCTTTTAAGAGATAGGTATGGAAGCATGTGCGGCGGCGTGATGTCTGTGATTTGTTCTAAAACGCATCAGAAAAGAAAGTAAAAGAAAGTAAGAGGGAGTTTACAGTGTGGCACAGTTCTGGGAAGTGGCCAGTCTGGGTCATAGGCCGATGTACACTCCTTATGCCCTGTGTTCAACATTTTCTTATTCTTTCATATTTTGATTTTTAAAATATATATCCCTAAGGAGTATTTCAACTCTAAGATTCTGCATGATTGAAGTACTGTCTGTCCTGCTGACTGAAGGACAGTACTGGAGATGCAGCTAAAGGTATGCCTTGAAATAAAGGGATTCCAAAAGTCTGCCTAGGAAATTGCGTGGTTGGAAGCATTAATTGCTTCACAGAATTCTCTACTTGGCTCGATTGTTGGTGACTTGCTGGTAATGGACTAACAGCATATCTATTTATATAATATCTATGTTTCAGTACATGTATGCACACACACCGATGTTCACGTCCTTACAGAAAACTGCGACGGATATCTGATGCTCACGTAACTTCCTCCTTGAGTTTCTACCTCTATGCCCTTGCAAACAACCAGCAGAAAATCGCCCCTGCTCAGCTCTGGGGAGCTCTGCAGTCAGAACTAACAATTTAAAGATCTCTGTGCTACTGCATCCTGGCCCATTGGCCCTGGACAAGCTCTGTACTCACTGGGCCTCAGTTTACTTCTCTACAGTTATAAATGTGGTAGTGCCTACTGATTTGTCTTGCCACCATCGATGGTTTAACATACGTAAAACACCAAGGGGAGTTTCTGCCCTAAGAATGAGAACTCTCTACTCCTAAGAGCTCTCAGACTTAGCCCCCAACTTTAAAAGTCAGTTTTATTGATGTGTCATTTACATACCATGAAATGTACCCATTTCGGGTCGTCAGTCTGGTGAACATCTAGAACATTTCCATTACCTGTCAAGGTGCCCTGTGCTTCTTTGCAGTTTCTCTGTCCTCTTCCCTACGTGAATCCTGGCTACCACCCACTTGCTGTCCATCATTTCAGATGAATTGGCTCAGCTACAATTTCACAAAAATAAATTCTACCTTGGGCGTGGTCTTCTGCATATGGCTTCTTTCACTGGGTTAAATGTCTTGGGATCCACCCATGATGTTGCGTGTCACCAGTTGTTTGTTTGTTGCTTATTTCCCTTAACGAGTGGTATCCCACTATAAAGATAAATCACAATTTGTTCATGCATTCACAATTTGATGGATATTTCAGTTGTCTCCAGTTTGGGGCTGTTATGTTTGAGAAAGGCTATGTTTAACTTAAACGATAAGTGTATGTCTGGTTTTATAAAAAACTTCCAAACTATTTTCCAAAGTGGCTGTGCCGTTTGCCTGCAAACGTGGGAGGGTTCCAGTTGCCCCACATTTCCCACTGCACTTGTCCCGTGAGGTTCTTGCTCCTTTGTTGGTTTGATGGATCCTCTAATAGGTGAATGGAATCCCGCTGTGATTTCAATCTGTGATTGTCCAATGGTTCATGGTGTCCCATGTCTTCGAGTGCTTCTGGACCACCCTTCTTGGGCTGAAGGTTTTGATCAGCTCTCTTTTCTAAATGTCAGATATACGTATTATAAGCACTTTCCCCAATCTCTGCTTGTGCTTTCATTGTCTTACTAACGCAGAGTTTTAAAATCTTGGTGAAGTGCAAAGCACACATTTTTTAATTTTATGGTTTATTCTCTTGTATCCTATCCATGAGATCTTTGCCTAGGATTGTATGAGAACAAAGGTTTCCTCCTATGTTTACTTTCTGGAGTTCAATGACTTCAGATTTTATGTTTGGTCTCACGGCTCATTTGTGTGTAATGTGAAGTGAGTTGAGTTTTCTTTTCCATTGGATTATATAGCCATTCCAGTGCAACTCGTTGGAAATACCATCTTTCTCCATTGAATTAATTTAGCATTTCTGTCAAAAATCAAATGGCTATATATATATATATATATATATATATATATATATATATGTCTATTTCTAACTTCTCCATTGTGTTTCACTATCCACATTTCCATCCTCACGTCCACATCACACTGTCTTGATTACTGCGCTTTATAGTAAGTCTTAAACTCAGTCAGGGCAAGTCCTCTGGCTTGGAAATGATGTAAAGAAAGCAGGACTGTGGGGACACGACCATCGTGCTCTAGAATGGCCTCTGTCACTCACTGGCCGTGTGGACCCAGCAAGGTCACAGAGCCTCTCTGCAACTGAGGTCAAGTTTGAAGAATTGAAATGGACTTCGGAGCTACCCTCGGTGTCTCCACCTGTTAAATAATGATGACAATGGCAAGCAGGATGCATGCAAGACTACCCGCGTGCCCAGTACGGCCCCAGCACGAGGCACATGTCATAGACTGTCTTCCTCACTTTCACGTTTGAGGCGCATCATCATACTGCTTTCTCAGTTTATAGATGACGGCACTGGAGCCCAGAGAGGAATTGATTTGCTCAAGGGCATGTAATTAGGACATGATCAAGCCAGGACTCGGACTCTACTTTGTACAGATGTTGTGAATAGCTAATAAAGAACACAAGTGAGTTTAGGGTTTGACCGTCTGAGCTGATACACAATGGGTATTTACACGACATGGTAGTTTCTCAAGCTGTGATTTAGCAACACGAGATGTGTTTCCCTGATAGAAACAGGAAGGAGGGCCTGAAAAGGAGACCACACGTACATCTGATACACGCACACCTAAGCACGTATTATTTCCATCTTTGGAGATGTTATAAGTGTGTGACCATTTAATTCTATATTGACATAACTTACTTTTGATTCAAAATCAACAGACCAGTTTCTACGCTATAGTTTGACCATAACTGTGACCTGAAAATGAGATCACCTGAAACCAGTCCCAGCGTCCTTGCTGGTTCATGCTTCGCCTCTGAGCATGCTCATATGGCTGTGGAGGGCACCTTGATTCCTTGACCTCTGTGCTTTCAGAAGGCCTGCCCTGGCTCTGCATTTCTAGGATGAGAACATAGTCAAGGATGCAGGTTTGCAAAGCAGGTGCCTACACGTCCTCTAAATGCTGGACAGTGACTTCCTCCATGTGCTGTGCAGCTTACCCACAGACCTGCAACAAGCTCAGAGGAAACACTTGAGCTTTTTACCATGTAGAGATTTCTTCTCTTCTGTAATAGTCTTGATCTGTTCGAGTTTCCCCTGGAATGGATGCAGGGGGGGCTGTCGTCTGATTCCGCCATATTTGTCTTCCTGAACCAAAGCCCTTTCAAGAACCAAGAGTAGGACGGCAGACATTCCAGCTAAATTCCAGCCCTGTCCCCTAGAAGCCGGTGTTTACTTTTATGTGATTCTCTGATTCCCCGCATCCTGGAGAAACAGCTCAAGGTCTGATTTGCCAGCTCATCTAGTGGAAACCAGATAAGACATGTGGTGGAGGTAGTGAATCAGTGGGGAAACTAGATAAGAAAATACAGAGAAAAATAGTTTAAAATATCTAATTTGTCGTATACTTCTGTCCAGACCTCCAAGGCTCTTCTTTGGGGACGCGTAGAAAGACGACCATGATGTTCTACTGTGGGTTTTTGTCCAAGTTCTCAGTGTGAACTCCTCCCCAGTTAGTGCTCAAACCTGGGACAGTAAAATCTTGGAATCTCCAGTGTAACAAAGACAACAATGAAAGCTTTTATCAGATAAATTATTCATCATTGCAATATATCCCTCTTGACATCAACAAAGCCAGAAAAATCAATTTGTCTCGGTCCCGTGTGTGCCGGTGGCTGCTTCGCTCTGTAAGGTAGGTCGAACTCCGACTGGAGGCTCTAAACATGGGGCAGAATAAAGGATTATATGATTGAAGGTGGTCTTTTCCTGTGTCTGCACGGTCAGTGTCCCAAGTACAGAGCCCAGGGAAGCAACGGCAGTGGGAGGGGCTGCCGAGGAGGGAGCTGAGACCCCCCAGCTAAGTGGACATGACAACTGTGGTTAGGGGGGCATTGGGGTCTGCCCCACCGCTGCTGTTCCTGCTGGGAAGGTGCCCGCCAGTGATGGACACAGAGATGGGGACCTGTGTACCTGACTCGGGTTTGCCACTGCAGTCGGTGAAAAGGAAGATTGTTTTTCCTCGAGAGGGAGCGCCAGAATAGAAGTCGTGTGTCCTTCAGATGTTTTGGAGAGGGAGAGAGGAAAGGGGAAAGATGCTTGATCCATTTTTCTTAAAAAACAGGCCAGCAGGCTAGCATGGTTAAAAATAAACCTGAGCTGGGTTCCCCCTTGAGTCTTGCAGCCACTCACATCAGTAGAAACCCACTCTTGGAATAAAAAGCCCGGGGAGTGGCCTTGTTCCTTTTGACCAGTAAGCCCTGGCCATAGCCCATTGGGTTGGGAAATCCAGTCAGGAGACAGCAGCTCTCTGTAGGGCTGTACAGGGTGGGCGCCTGCCCGCACCAGCTGCACGTGGGTCCCAAAGCACACCCTCGGCCTCCAGCACTCAGGGCTCCCCAGGCCTCTCCAAATCTGCATGTGCCTCTTGAGAGCCAGCTAGCGTGCCAGGAAGCCTTGCAGGTGCTAAGGGGTTGCTGTTCCGGGGGCTCTGGCTGCTGCCGGAGCGTGTGCCCTGCATGTGCCCATCAGCCATAGGCCACGACCTCGGTGGGCGTCCTGAGCCCGTCAGGCATCCTGTGAGCTGGTCAGGCAGGCAGGGCAGGGACACTCACTCTACGTCGAATCCAGGGAAGCCCAGGACTGGCCTGGGGAAAGAAGCTCCATCCCTGGTACCGACTGTCGTGCGTCATCCCAGACCTCCCCCCAGGGAGCCCAGGGGCGTCAGCCAGCCCGGGTTCAAATTCCCGTCACCACTTCGCAGCTGGAGATCTGGCAAGCTCTGTTTGCAAACCATAGAACGTGCATCCGGTAGACACACAGATTGGATGATGCACGACCCTCTCCCCGAATGTATTTCAGTTCCCACTGTCAGGAACAAGCCACCGGGGACCCCAGAACCCCGTGGGTAAAGCACGTGTCCCATGCCCACGTATTCTGTGGGCCAGGACTTGACACAGCACAGAGCGGCCAGCTCCCCTCTGGTCCTCGGTGTGGGGGTCTGGGAGTGGTGGCCCGACGCCAGGCGAGGGTCACCTGCAGGCCCTCCGCTCCTTTCTCACAGGGTATGGCTGATGCTGGCTGTCAGCTGGGACCTCAACTGCACTGTTGGTGGCTGTTAGGGGCTGAACCGTGTTCCCTTCAAATTCATGTGTTGAAGCCCTAACCCCCGGATCTCAGAATATGACTATATTTGGAAATAGGTCTTTAAAGAGGAAGGTAAGTTAAAATGAGGTACTACGGGTGGGCCCTAGTCCAGTCTGACTGTTGTGTTTAGAACGGGTTAGGAGACAGGTGGGCGAAAGGAGCCCGTGGGAGGACCCAGGGACAAGGCCAACGTTTGGTACCTTCCAGAGCTGATGAAGGCTACCTGGAAACCGCCAGCCTGGCCCACCCTCTCCTCAATCCAGGTTCTTATACCAATTTATTTACTCTCATTTCCATCTCAAGCCAGATGTGTTCCAGACAAAATCAGCCCTTCTCCTGATGTGTCTGTGGCCTATTACCACCAATTTATTATTCTTTCTGAAGGTTTTTCTGTTTGTCCCACCAATTTAGTGGTCTAAAACGAGACACATTCATGATCTCAGCATGTGTGGATCAGAAGTCTGCGGGCAGATTGGCTGGGTTCTCATCCACCTGTCTGCTTACCTGAGGCTCCCATCTCACCTGGCTGTTGGCAGCATTCGGCTCTTTCCAGGGTTCTGGACTGAGGGTCTCCATTTTTTGCCATCTGTCAGCTGGTGGCTGCCCTCAGGGCCATGCCGTATGGCCGCTCACAGCACCTTGCTTCTTCAGGGCCAACAAGAGAGGGGATCTTCTAACAGCACAGGTTACAGTCTTGCGTGACATCATCGTGCGCGTCATTGCCTGCGTGACAACGTGGCCATATTCTGTTGGTTAGAAGGAACTCATCTGTCCCGTCTACACTGCAGGGGAGAGAATGGCACATGGTGTGAATGTCAGGAAATGGTGATCATGGGGCCACCCTAGAGTCTGCCCTGACACCCTAAAAACCCAATCTGTTTCCTACCTCAGCCACCGGAAGCCTGACCCTTACCGTTGCTCCAGTCAAAAACCTGAGCCTTCTCCCAACCGCGATCCACATCAAGCCCAAATCGGCTGATGCTACTTTGGGACTGTGTCTGCGGCCCGACCATGCTCCCACCGCTCTGGTCCAATCTGCCATCGCCACCTGGATGGCTGTGCTTCTTCACGGTGTCTCGCTCCGCTCTTGCCCCTTGAGCCAACACTCAGAATAGCAGGCAGACAAGTGCTCTCAAATGCAAATCGAAAGTAGATCAAGCCACTCCCTGTCCAAACCTTCCACTGACTTCCATTCAGGCTTAAAATCCTTATAGAAATAGCAAAGGCCCTTGCATCCCTACCCCAGGCCCTACCTCTCTCCCGTGGGCTGGCTCCCCTCCTCCCTGGTCTCCCACATCTTCTGTGCAGAGCCCCCTACCACCTGCTGAGCTGAGCCCCAGCCCCCCATCCCCCGCAAGCCCTTGCTGAGCATCCTGTGTAAGGGACAGCACCATGCCCTGCGTGTCCCGGCCAGCTCCATCACCTCCTAGCACGTGCTGCGTCTCTGAGGCTTATTGCGGCAGAGGTCAGCTCCCCTCCCGCTGAAAGACCAGGTCACGGGGGCAGACGTGTGTTTGCTGCGAGAGCCCCAGTGCCTGGGCAGGGCCCGGCACAAAGTAGGTGCTGAATCATCCGTTATTGAATAAACCCTATAAAATGCATAGCTTTATATGTTTTATGTTGCTCTTATGTAAAAAACAAAATCTTTTACTATGATCCAGTCATTTCTTAGGTAGTCTTTGGAACTGCAAAGAGTTAGCCTCTGAACCTGGAACATACTCCTTTCCACACGCCATCAGAGTGTTTAAACTCTCAGCACACCCGTCTCCTCTCTCCTGGGTTTCCGTACGGGACAGCGAACTGAATGCTTGCTGCTTCTGCTTTTTGATCCAGCTTCCTCCCAGCCATGAAATGAGGGCTTGAAACCCAAGATCTTCCTGTCTTCCTTCGTGAGTACTGACGAGTTTGAGGACGCAAGGCGCCCCTGCCTGGGTCTCTGGCCTCACCCCCCGCCCCCACTCCTTGCTTTGTAAATGGCCTCAGTTCCTCACTGAACTCCCCCTTATCCTTTAGGGCAGTTTCAGGTGTGACCCCAGACTCTCTGAGCTGCTGTGAGGCTCCCCTCGGAGGCATTACGTCGATTCTCCTTTATGATGAGCTGTCTTCTTTTGCACCAAACTGCGAGTTCGCCGAGGAATGTAAACTCAGATGAGTCACTACTTGTCATGTGTTTAAAACTGTGCCTGCTGGTGCTAAACATGATTTAATTGTTAAAAAATTAAATGAAAGAACTGTGTAGAGTTTGTCTTTTTTACCCTACCCTCGGAGCCTAGCCCAGAGTGGGCAGCCAGTGAATAACGGCTAAGGGCATGAAGGAACCCAACGAAATACAGGATGAAATGATGAGAAATGGAGACATTGCATGAGTCATAAAAGGCCTGACTGAGGAAGACATATTTTGGTAAATGCACTGTGATGACCTTCTGTGTCTCCTAGCCCCCAACCCCCCAGCCCTCCGCCCCATTCCTGAGCGATGCTCTCTGGAGTTCTTCAAAGGGCCTCTCCGTTCTGTCAAGGGCCTGAAGCCTGCTCAGATGTCTGCCACGGGCCTGTTTTGTAGAAGGCCCCATACTTCTGGAAGATCTATAATGAAGGCTTCCCAAGCACTCACACGCAATTCCCCTCCACAGGCTCAGTAATGCAGCCGTCATCCTGTTTACCCTGCATTGGCTTATCTAATTATTTTTTGCCGCCCAGGCCTTGTTGGATTGACCAGAGTTTTTGAATTACTGGGGTCTGAAGTAATCAGGTCTTTCAGGAGCTTTAACTATACGTAAAGGTGACAGGATAATTACCTCTTTTAAGGCAAGACCGAGGGAATTAATTAAACGTAAGAAAATGAGGCACAGAGGTTAGGTCTGAGAAGGGTTAACTACGAATGTGGATTCCCATTCAGAACAGCACAGAAGGGTCGGGTCGTGGTGGGTGGAAATCTTTGCAAATAAGCCCTATTTATGTGTGTCTGGCCCTTGTCAATTTTTGTGTCCTGGAGACACAGGTTACGGAAAATGTCCTACGGACCGGTACAAGCTGAGATGCCCCGGGTTTGTGAGTTTATTACAACCATTTTCTGAAGAGAGGACGATGGAGGTCGTGTTGACACGATCTACTGCTGGAGAAAGGTTAAAGCGGACGTTCGAATCTGAATGGAACAACTAAGGTTTATATTCCAGGAATTATCAACTGCTTTTTGCTAAATTTGCTTAATCACACACACACACACACACACACACACACACACACAACACAGAGCTTTCTTTCACATCTAAAAATGCTTTCCAGTCAGTGTGAGCTCATTTTCTTTTTCTGCATTCTTTTGATGGACTTCTGTGTGCACACCAGTCATGATAAATACCTGGTTTTGGGGACGCCTGGGGGACTCAGTCAGTTAAGTGTCTGCCTTTGGCTCAGGGCGTGATCCTGGCATTCTGGGATCGAGCCCCATATCGGGCTCCTCCGCTGGGAGCCTGCTTCTTCCTCTCCCACTCCCCTCCTTGTGTTCCCTCTCTCGCTGGCTGTGTCTCTCTCTGTCAAATAAGTAAATAAAAGCTTTAAAAAAAAACTGGTTTTGGGGAAGCCTGGGGGGCTCAGTTGTTAAGCATCTGCCTTCCGCTCAGGTCATGATCCCGGGGTCCTGGGACCCAGTCCCACATCGGGCGGGCTCCCTGCTCAGCAGGGAGTCTGCTTCTCCCCCTGCCTCTGCCCCTCCCCCAGCTTTTGTTTTCTCTCTCAGATAAATAAATAAAATCTTAAAAAAAAAAAAACCCTGTTTTTAAAAGAAAATGAGGCACTGTTTGAATGATCTTGCTCAGTAAGGTATTCTTGACTTTGTTGGCATGTGAGGACGGGTCTGATTTCTTTGGTGACCACTCCTGTCCGCCAGCCTCTCGTCTCAACCAGCGGCTGAACTGGCCCCATGATCTCTGGAAGACCCACTACAGGCGTGATGAGCAAATCTGTGTTCATGTGGATAGTGTGGACCTGGGAGCCTGAAATTGGCCATTGTGGGAGCCTTACGTTGTAGAAATGGGCAAACACTACAATGAGGGATTTCTCACCACCCCCAGAGCTGGGTTTGTTTGTTTGTTTGTTTTTTTAAGATTTTATTTATTTATTTGTGAGAGCACGTGAGCACAAGCAGGGGGAGCTGCAGAGGCAGAGGGAGAAGCGGACTCCCCACTGAGCAGGGAGCCCTATGTGGGACTCGATCCCAGGACCCTGAGATCATGACCTGAGCTGAAGGCAGACGCTTCACCGACTGAGCCCCCAGAAGCCCGCAGAGCTGGCTCTGAAACACTAGCACCCAGGCCGTGCCTCAAGGCCACGTGCACAGTCCTGTTCACTCACTATTTACTCCAAGTAAAGACCGAGCTGCTCATCGACTGGCATGCATCGCAAATGTGTATTACCGCAGAAAACTTTGTTGACAGGACACATGAAGCAGTTTGAAATTATTCCAGATTATCATGCACACATTTTATTCCATTATTTTAAGGTTATTACACATTCTTGCTAAGGAGGCATGACATCTTTCGCATTTTGCAAGCTAGCGACCGAGACTCAAAATTTTCCATAAGACATGAATCAATCGAAAGGTTTAGATCTAAGAATGGAACACATGGGTCTCAAACGACGTCTTCAATATGGAAACCCCAGACCTCTGTGGAGGCCAGGCTTTGAGAATCTGGGTCTCAGCATCTTCCCAAAGCTGACTTTCATCCCAAACCAACATGACCTTCTGGACTAGAGCAGGCATAAGACCAAGTCGGCCAAGGAGTGATTATAGATTTTTCTTTAAACCAAATTAGCATTCTGCAATTAAATTAACAGGTGAACTATATAGTTTGGGACTGTGTTTAAACTATAGTTCATTGGCCCAAGGCCGATTTCTTTCTTAAATAAGGAGACACATTCCCATTGACTACCATAGAAATCAAAGTTTTCTACTCCCTATTCTCAGAATTTCTACTGTATTTTGCACTTGTTCTTTGGATTTTAAGTAAGAAATAAGAGAAGGGTGAATTAAACTTCAGCTTGTCCATAGTGTGCCCGGAGCATGTGGGAGATGACCTGCTTGTTCATTGCCCCGCTCTTCCTCACCTCGACCTCCGTGTGGTTGGATTCACCATCGTTCCTTCTGGCAAGACCTTTTCAGACTCAGTACAAGAAAAAGTGTCAGTTGACTGTAAGGCGGGGGGAGGGGGGAAGATTACATCAATACTTTGTAAAAATGTTACCCAGCTACCTAAATTAGGTGAATGTTTCTGCCTGTATGACCTTCCTGAAAAATTAAACACACAAGCATGATCTCCACCCAGGCCCCCCACCCAAAAAAAGAGGGGAGATTAATTTCGAATTGATTTCAATCACTTCTGAAAGGTTTGAGAAAAATAATAGTATGATTGGTACTATGACTTCCTTCTTGAATGGACTGCAACAGTCTGCTTTCTGTTTGAAATACACATTAAAACCAAAGTTTATCACCACTGATGTATTTTAAGCTACAAGGATCTGCAAAAAGGGACCCAAACATGATATGAAAAAGGTTGACAGGTGAGGCGTATAAATAAACATGCCTTGATATCCCACCACGTACAAAGCAAAACAAACCTTATCTTCGGATCCCTTGGGGACCTCCAGTTACTCCTCCGCCTTGTGCTGCCTTCCCATGAGGTTTCTGAACCCCTCCTTACCCATGTCATCCCTGCTCCTTCCTTCCACCGCCTCCTGGGGCATGTCCAACGATCATCAGTCCCTAAGGTCACTTTTCCAGTCTTGTTTTCCTTCTCTCCGAAACGTTGAACACAACTGCCTGCCCCTTCCTGGGGTACCCCCACCTGGGCCCCCCTTTCCACCTACCCCTGACTGGAAATGTTGCAGCACCGCAGGTCATGGCTCTGGGACCCCCACTTACCTCCGTACACCCCTTATAACGGCATCGAATTCTGGAGTTTTAAATATTCCGGAAGTGTGTGATTCTCAGATTTCTATCTCTATTCCCACCTTTTCTCCAAATGCTTTTATCCAGTGGCCTATTTGGCAAACGTAGAAATGCTACTGCCTCTCTCCACTGTGCATCCCAGAAGACGCGTCGGGGTCTGCAGCTCCTGAAGCAGCTACCCCACCGGAAGCAGCCTGTTCCCGAAGCATGTCTCAGATCTACGTCCCCCCACCTGCTCTGCTCTCAACCATCGTCTGCCTGGCCCATCACGTGAGCTTCCTAGCCGGCCGTCCTTCTCCAGTCTTACGCCTTCTGTATTTCTCTCCACACAGCAGCGAGGGTGGGCCGTGGAAAATTATAATCAGATGGTATCGGTGCCTTCTCGTACCTGCAATGGTGTGTACTTGGCTGAGCTTGAGGTCCCGTACGGTGGCCCCCATCACCCGTCTGTGCTCTCCCGCCCCTCCCTGCTATCCTTCTATGCATCCCACCCCATCACACCGGGCGTCCTAAGGTTTCTCGAACAACTCAAGCTTACTCCTGTCTCAGGGCCCTCAAATGAGTCGGCTCCTCTTCTTCAAGGGATCTGTATTTATTTTTAACATATCTTCACACACACGAACTCTCGTCCTTCAGGACTCAGTGTAAACATCACTGCTCAGAGAGGTGATTTCTGAGGACACAACGTCACGCAGCCTGCTGAATCTTCACCATCACATCGCCCTGCTTTGTTGTAATCACGATGCCCCTCTCCGTCTGATACTGAAGGGTTCATTTGTGTATGGTCCAACTTTCTCCCTTCTAATGGAAGCTCCATGAGACAGACTTGTCCACATATTCCTCGTGGCGTCCGTAGATTCTAGAACTGTCTGATACTTACCAGGAGCTCAGTCTGTGTATAGGGGAGTGGATATATTAATGACCTCTTGGTTTAAGTGGCTTCTGAAGTTGGCTTAAACATAGGAAAGAGGGAGAATCTTCACTCATGTTCAGCTTCTGTCAAAGAGACAAGCCCTAGCTTAATCATATTTGTCATATCTGTCCCTGTCCTTACGTGTACGCACACACATGTATGTGTGTGTGTGTGTGTGTGTGTGTGATAGCTTCCTGTGCTGTATTGTGTGTGTGGTATGTTAAGACCATCTTTCAGTCAATTTCCTGACCATGTGTAAACTTGTAAGAATCATAAAATAGGAAATAGGAACAGGTTAGAGGGGAGAAGGAACGGTTGTAAGAAAGAAAAAAAAAGAAAATGCTTGCTTTTCAAAGAGCAGAGGATGAAATTCATCTGCCTGATTACTGGTTCATTTCAACTCCTTTTACTTTCTGAGAGATTTCTGGAAACCACGGGATTTCAAAGTCATGTCCTGTAGCTGGAAATTCTGAATGATATAAATGATTCTCAGTAGGAAACAAAATGTCTGATATACATAAATAGGAAAGAAATGTTCTTGGATTGATATTTCCAAAAATTTTCCAAACCAGCTTCACATGTTGGCCTAAGAGCATATAATCAGAATTCCCATCGGCTGATTCGGGCCAGTTAGGGCAAAACCCCTTCCTACACGGCCAAAACATGTAAATGGTCTCTAAGAACTTGGTGGTATTAGGGGCAAAGGGAAATAATCTAAACATAATACATGTTGCTGAGATATGCGGGAGAGAATTCTAGAGAGTATTTCACCATGGTAAGGGCAGCAGAAAAAATACAAAAATAATGATCAATAGTCTAAAAAAGCCAAACAAACAACTGCCACAATTAGATTCCGAGCTCTTACAGAGCGGGATCCTTATGCCAGAAGGGAAGTGTCACTTCTTCCATAGCAGAGAGAAGGGCTGGATGAGTAAGTAAAAATTAACAACAGGTGGAAAACATTGTATTCCATTTCCCTAAACTTCCCTTACCATTCAGGGGTTAGTCTTTATGGCAAAATACTATTCTTCACAAATGCTTCCCTTGGAAACTTTGAAGTTAGAATTGGAAATAAATTCTAGTTAGAAAAGAAAAGATAAGAGGTCTCTCTCTTCAAGCCTTCCCTGCAGACATCATTGTAGTAGTGAAGTAATATTTCAGAGGAAAACATAAAGCGCCTGCAACTCTTCCCCCTCCCCCACCCGTCTTTGGGTGGTGCTTGGGGACAGTCCTGGAATAGCTCCAACAGCCACTGGAGTGCAGCTGACTGCTGTCAATCTCGTGTTAGCCTCCCAGGTGATGTTATCTGCTCCTTGTTGTGAACTTACGTTTTGTGGACATTGCCACCTAAACTACGATTTCAGTAGTTTTCAGGCTTACCGAGCGTAAAAGGAAAGAGGTTTTAAACCAAAGCCCTTAATTATATTTCCTATATTGGTTAAGAACAGCGGTGTTACATCTACCTGCTTGACTTCCTGCCCTTGTCTGTCCCGGGCGAGATTAAATTTGGAGACTCAGAGGGCACCTGAGTGCCCCGAGCACACGCAGCATCTCGGGTCAGTGGGGGTGCCATCTACCTGTGTTGTGCCCACTTTGACTCTGTCCCCAGGATACCAGTAGTAGGGGTTCTGTTGGTCTCCCCCTCACCTGGCATCTGTCTTGGGCCTTGGCGACTCTGTTTTAACGGGGGGGGGGGCATTGTAGTGACCCACCTTGCATTCCCTCCGCCTGTCTTCTCTCAGCAAGGAGTCATGTTGCCTTGCCCGGCTCCCTTCCCCAAACGCCGCCAGGTCTTGTTCACCCCAATATGCTCAACATTGTACCCATCAGACCTTGGTTAGGTCAATTGGTTTTTGCCTAATTTATATACGATGCCGTCTACGGCCAACGTGGAGAGCCAGAGGGAGCTTGACAGGAGCCAGCCTTCGGGAAGCTCCTCCTGTCTTCCATGTCCTTTGGTAATTCTCAAACAATGTCTGTGCTCAGGTGGCATGCTCATATTACATTAAAATGTAAATGTCTGGGGCGCCTGGGTGGCTCAGTCCTTGAGCATCTGCCTTTGGCTCAGGGCGTGATCCCGGAGTTCTGGGATTGAGCCCCACGTCAGGCTTTTCCGCTGGGAGCCTGCTTCTTNATCTGCCTTTGGCTCAGGGCGTGATCCCGGAGTTCTGGGATTGAGCCCCACGTCAGGCTTTTCCGCTGGGAGCCTGCTTCTTCCTCTCCCACTCCCCCTGCTTGTGTTCCCTCTCTCGCTGGCTGTCTCTCTCTCTGTCAAATGAATAAATAAAATCTTTAAAAAATAAATAAATAAATAAACTGTAAATGCCTGTTTTGGAGGAGTTTTGTGTTTTCTGCCGCCCCAGCCCCTGCTACCAGCTCATCACCCTCCTCTATAGCCCCGCTCATTTTGCTGAACTTCCCTTTCGCAGACAGAGATGTCGAAAGAGTTATTGATCACGAAATACTGAGCAATCAGTCCTTGCTCCCCACAGTGTGAAATTACATCTTTTCACAGACTCACCTAATCACAGCCATTTGGTCAGAACAAATTTATGATTGTTTTCTTAGTGACATGAAAGGAATAATACTGGTAAATTTTCTAGGTGAAAGAAAGAAATTCAGTAAGTCAATTTAATCTTTTTATTTGTTTGGTTGTGCTTTTGGTAAATTTTAGATTCTTATTTCTTTTGGAATGGATACTCTGTTAACAGTGTCTGATAACAAGTGTAGCTGGATCGTAAGGGTAGACTGTACCTCTATGCTTTAAAAAGACTTCCTTCTAGTTTCTTCTGTAGTAAGATATAAAACGATGCTGATATTCACAAATCACTTAAGTAGCTTTAAAGATAAGTTAGTATTTTGAGGGAGTTTTATCTCAGAGCCATATCTATAGTCAGCTGAGGGAATTCTAGGCAAGGAAGTCTAATAAGAGGGATGAATAACACCAAAGTCTATTTTAGCAACACGGTAGAGTAAATAGGGTAGGTGGCACAAAAAAACGGGTGAAAATCTTGACTTTGAGGTAAATGAAGGGAATCTTGGATGCCATATTTGGACATATCGATTTCCTTCTGTAAGCAAGGGTAATATACAGGAGTTTTAAAAGAGGAGAAATGAGATCCATCTTTGGTGGTGGTGATGTAAGTTCTGCTAAAATGGCAGACTGAAAGTTTTGGGACATCAAGTAGTTATTTTGGCCAGAGATGTTGGACGCTTGACTTGGAAAAATGGCCCTGGGGATAGGAATGCTAGAATGAGCTGGTGGACAATCCACAGGGTGATGGTGGCTGTATTCGGATATTTGTCAAAAAGGAGAAGTAAACGGCCACTCGGAGATGTCTACCTTGGTAACTCGGTGTTTGGTGCATTTTTAAAACAGACTGGAAAGGGAAATATGGCACATTGGGCCATATCTTGTGGGCAGATGAAACTATGGTGTGGATTTCAGGAGAGCCGTTAGTCTTGGCAATCTAGATGATTCTCAGATGTAGAAAACAACATGAGAGTCAGAAGAAAGAGCAGAGAGGCCGGAGGAAATCAGAAAGCAGAGGCTCAAAGAGAAAGAGCACAAATAAATTTCTATTTCTATTTTTAATAGTTTTCTGGGGCTTTTTCTATTTTCATTATTGTTAGTTATTAGTAAAATTAACAGTGAATAAACAAAAACTATGAAGGGAGCAGAGGAAATGACTACGGATGCTGAGGAGCCGGGGGCGTCTGCTGGGGTGAAGGCTCCCTGCAGAGGGGAGAAGGAATTGAAAGTGTTTCTATGCTTTGAAACACTTCTGACCCCAAATGTGTGGGTTTTCCACACCAAGCAATTCTCCAGCCATCTGGACACCAACGGGATGTCCTGTAATTCAGCTCCATTCTGACATTAATCAGTAAGAGTTAGCTCAGACCCCACAAGGTAAGGACACAGCCCCACAAGACCACCCCCCACTTCAGATTCCAGTTGTCAAGTTTTGGGTCCCATAAGCTTCTGTCCAACATGGCTGCCAACCGGGCGTTCCCAAAACATCCCCTCTTTCAGGTTCCTGACTTGGCTAGAAAGGCTCTCAGGACTCCAAAAAGCACTTACTTACTATTGCTGGTTTATTACAGATGGGTAGAACTTAGGAAGAGCCAAATGGAGGCGTTGTCTAGGTCGAGGTATGGGGGGGACGAGGCTCAGAGCTTCCAGGCCCTCCAAGAGCACACCACCCTCCCAGTACGTCGCACTGTTCACCAACCTGAAAGCTGTCTGGATTTCATCCTTTCGGAGTTTTTATGGAGATTTCATTACACAGGCGTGATTGATTAAATCACGGCCTATTGGTGATTGATCTCTCCAGCCCCTCTCCTCTCCTCCGTTTGGGTTGGGAAGTTCCAATCCTGTAGTCATGATTTGGCCTTTTTGGTGACCAGCCCTCCTCTGAAATTATCAAGGGGACCTATCGGTCATCCCATTAGTATCCCAAAGATGCACATCACTCCAAGAGGCTGAGAGTTTAAGGATCAGCGTGCCAGGAACTGGGGACAAAGACCAAGTTCATATTTATCGTGGCTGTCAATATGGGAAGGAAAGGATCTGCGTGTGTGTGTGTGTGTGTGTGTGTGTGTGTGTGTGTGTGTGTGTGTGTAATGGCGTCATTTAGAGGTAGGTAGAGCTGAATATGACAAATGGAGAAAGGCTAGTTTGCAAAATTTAGGGAAAAAACAAGCTAGTGAAAAGTTTGAAAAGTGTCCTCTTTCTTTATTTTGATTTAAACCACAAGGTGAGATTTATGTCCATTGAAGTTGGTCCTTTACTAGTTAAATGTATGATATATAAAAAAATTAAAAATAGTTACATGTAGAAATATATAAATTATCCATAAAAAGTGGTTTAACTTGAAGCAAATAAAATGACCAGAAGAGACGGAAGCTTGACGGTCTTTAATATTGCATCATTTTCATCCTGGAGAGTTTGTAGGAAGATCCAGGGTTAATCCCTTAAGAACCATGGCTGACCTAGTTTCCCCTGGGCTCATGTGTCCTGAAGATCACGATGTGGCTGCTGGGGGTAAGGGATAGTTGTCCTTCTAGTCCTGGCATCCTGCAGTGGCCTCGTGGGCACTTGATGCCCCTGTGTGTGCTTGCACGCGTGTGTGTGCACGTGCGTGTGCCGTGTGTGCACACTGGGGCTAGCTCCACAGGCAGGCTTTAATTTCCGTGATCGATTTCTCCGAAGAGCCGTGGGAACTCGCACTGCCTGGCTTGGAGCGTTCGAGCGTGGGATTGCATCAGTACGTTCTTAAGAGGACCTCGGCACTTTCTTGAGCCTTTTTTCTTGGCTAAGCATAGCAGCAACTAAACTTGGATTTCTTTTTAATCACATCTGATTAAGTAGGACAGCGGCTTCGCGCTGGGAGAGTGTTCCCCCGCACCTCACCTGCTCTCGGCAGGATGCACTATTTCGAGAGCATCCTAAGATTTACTTACATGCCTCATGTGGACACGCAACTTGAAAGGAGCAGGTAAATCTTCCGGCACAGAAACCATTTAGTAAAATTATATTCGCTGAGGTTATTTTTATATATGCCTCAGCTTCGTGTCTGAATTAAGGGGGTTCCCCAGAATAGTTCCAGCTGTGAGCTGCCTGTGCCTCGGCAAGAATTTTCTCACAACAGAAAGAGCTGGTAGTTCGTTCCAAGATGATGTGATATACCTAAATAATTTTTAACGTGAAGCCTTTATTGGGATAACAGCATAACTTATCAAAAAGGTGCATATATCAGCAAATAGCTGGCTTTATCATTAGCCTTTTTGGAAGTCTGAAAACACTATTCATTCTTGAAAATAAATTTTCTTTCACATAGCAAATAATTTTATGACTTCCTTCTTTCCTGAAGAATAGCTAATAATTCAGCTCTCACTTTACAATATCACAGCTTAGCACCTTCCATGCTTAGAAGGCTAAGTCTCGCAACGTCATTCAACTATCATATATCTTGTCTCCCCATCAATATTTTAAGTGCATAAGCATATAGTACTTGTCAGCACAAAAAGAAGCTTCTCGTAACAATGGGGCTGATTCCGCTAACAAGATGAAAGTAACAAGAGGGGGTGGTTTGGAGAGTGGCTGGCCAGTGGCCAGGATGAATGGATTTGGGGCAGACAGGTGTTCATTTCCAGTTTTCCATCTTTGTGGTCCACAGACTGTGCTTATCGGACTGTCCCAGAAGTGGGCTATGACCCATGGCATTGGGGATCACCTCCTCCCTTAAGTGAGGGGGACTTATCTTTTCATGAGCCACCTCTTCTCCCCTTGTCTCCTCTGTCCCCTTGAAAATTCCTTCAGGACTTGATGCTTCCTCTCGCTTCTGATGTCCTCCAATCTCCACACAGACATCTACACGGCCCACTCTACAATGTTACCTGCCCTGAGTTCTAATCCCTGAAAACCAGCCTCCTGTGTTACAAAGTAGCAGGCAGTTATCCAGCTATTAAGCTTACCAGTGATGGAAAATGTCTTGATGTGGCTCATTATGAGGGCGTTTACTTGCTACCAAGAGACCCCTTGTGGACTCAGTGCCCAGCAGATTTTGTCTCAAAATGTAAGGCGCTTTCATAATCAGCATCCTTTCTTGACCTCCTGTTATGTGTCTAGAACACGTGCAGCTTGATTTAATTTGACAGTAGTCCCATAATGTTGGCATCATGATGACAGTTTTTCATAAAAGGAGACTTAGGCTCAGAGCGGTTGAGTGACCTCTCCAAGGTCACACGCCATGGGTGTGATGGTGAAAAGATTCAAATCCAAACACATCTGAATTCCAAGTTCCCATCCAGCAGGAGATAATGAAAGACAGTGATTGGCAGAAACTACGGAGGCCCCGGGTTTGTCCTTCTGCTGCAGGCTGCTCTTTCCCCAAAGCAGAGCAGATTCCCTCACCAGGTGTTACTGTTACACGCTTCTCAAACGGAAAGGACAAACTGGGCTCATTGAAGAAGAAAACCAAAGGATTCACGTTATGTCACAGTTGTTATAATAAGAACACTTAACACAGTCTGAGCATTGAAGGACACCATGAAGACAGAGAAACGTTCTTTCCTCCTACTGTTTACGTACGGACCTTCTGCAGAAACCCAGGGCTCAAGATCACGGAGGCACATCAGTGTTGGCCAAGCGCCCCCTTGCTGGTTCCCAACTGTTCACGTCATGAAGACCAAACTCCCCCCATCACATGGAAGGCCCATCCCAAAGCCGTTACACCTGCCTGCCCAGACTCATGTCTGTCCCTCACCACACACCCTCCTGGAGTATCTGGACTGCATTATCTTTATTTTCTGTATATTCACTAATTTAATTATTTAGTATCGTAACATGAACATCCAGACTTCGATGCCTCTGTTTGGAAATCTCTTCTGACGCTTTGTAGGAAGCACTCACTGTTTAAGATCCTTACGTGTCCTGATTCAGCACAAGCAGGCCCTCTGATGTTTCCCCTGACAGCTTTCTACCACTGATAGGAGCTACCCACCACACATTTATAGAGCCCCTCTTATGTGCTGTGCATTGCACTCAAGTTATCTCATTTAACTTTATATGATCATGTCCCTGGGGTGTGTTTTCATCCCTACTTTGTAACTCTGAAACTGAGATTTAGGGGGTAAAATGCCAATGTCCCTATGGTTACATAACCAGTAGTTCTAGAATCAGGATTCGAACTCCAGTAGTTGTGATTCTCCAGTCCATGAGAATAATCAGCGCATTCTCCAACACAGCCAATGTTACAACTCTACCGTTAGCAGGATAACTGCCAATGTACGCTTAAGGTAACCAAGGGAAATTCAGGATCTGTTTCACCTCTTTTTCCTCATTAGGACCTTCCCTCCTAGGCTATTATGTGGCCACACTGAGAAAAACTGTCCAGGGACAGGTCCCAAACCCTAGCTCCCAACCAGCCGCCTCCCATCTTCTGGGAACTTAATAGATCTGTGAACCTCCGGTTCTACCCCGGACTACAGAATCAGAACCCCGTGAACAAGGCCCCTAAATCCGTTTTAACCAGCCTTCCCATGAATTCCAATATATGCTCAAATTTGCAAACCACTGAGCTGGAGAAGGGAAAGCAGAAGTCAACTGTGTGCAAAGCATCACCTTTAGTAATGGGGAGCTGAGGGGGCATGTGTCTTAGGACGGTGGTTCTCAAACTTGGTTGCACATTGGCACACCTGAGCCACTTCCCTGAGCTGGGGAGGTTGCTCCCACCTGGCCCTGGGGGTGTCCTAGGTGAAGCTATCTTCAGGTGATTCGACCTTCAGAAGCTGGTGGTCTGAGGAAGCCTCAGTACCGCACATTATCACCAAAGGCAAGCAGGGTGCCCTGAAATAATCAGGGTGACTGAATAGCAGTACGTTGGTATTTCTTTGGAGGGCAGAGGCAGGGCACCTGTCACAGATCTTAGAACTGATTAACCCCAATCAGTCTCCTTTTCTGTGTCCCCGGGTCTCATGCAGGGTCCTTTGCTGTGTTTTGCCTGCGCAATTAATATTTTTTTTTGTGGTGTATGTTGCATTGATCCAAGAGGGAGTTCAGAAGGGACCTTTTCATGGGAGGAAGAAGTTGGTAGGAATAAAGTCAATGAGCTCAGTAGAGTTAGGGAAAGGGGCGGAAGCTAACGGGGCTTTAGGGAAAGACAGGCTGCAGACCAGCAGACAGGGCACGTTTTGCATTCTACCAGAAGTGAGGGAGCCGGGAACTTCTTGGGGTTGGCCCCGCAGCAGGGTGGAGCCCTCGGAGGAGGAGCGGGCAGGGAGAGCATCATGCAAGGGAAGGGGCTCTGGCCGGCGGGCACTGCCCCTGCCCACTCTGCCGCTGCGGGGCCTGAGTCCTGGAGGGAGTCCGCAGAGGGGCAGCCGGTCGGGGCAGAAGCTGACTGCTGAGTGTTTTGGAGCCTGCAGATACATTGTCCTCTGGCTGACCTTCATGGTCACCCTGAAATGACCTGAGTTGCTGCCCCTAGATCCTTTATGTCCACTCTCCCGCCCCTGGTGAGCGGCTCAGGAGGTTGGAGGGGGAGCAGTGGGGAGCCGGCAGTCCTCCTTGAAGAGCCAGCCTGATTCTAGGGCTCAGTTGTTAGAGGCATCGAACAATGTCTGGGCTCCTAGACCTCCGTCTCTATCTCTCCGGCCAGTGCCCTAATCCATGATACAGGACTAGGAGACTAGATCAGTGCAAGGAATCTCCTCCAGGTTTGATTTTTTTAAAAAAAATCTGCATTGTGCCTCTGATACATAAGAATGTTATTAGACAAGAGGCCAATTGGACTGATTTACTTGCAATTTAGCTTACAAGGTAGGTGCGAGTCTTGCCTCCAACACCTTCTTGTAAAATGATTAAATTAGAATTCTGAGGATTTTCAATCATATAAATAAAGTTGGGTTTAATTAAGCTTATGTATTTGCATGGTTTGTAAATTCTTAAGAAGGCAATTCTTAAGAAGGCAAACCCTGTGTGCCAAGGGTTTGACGTAATTTATCTTATTTAATTCTCATAACAACCCTAGGTGGCATAGAGGAACTCATTCATTTGCGGAAGTCACAAAGAAAACAACAGTGATGGATATTTGTACCTGCTTCTTTCCCTCATCTTCTGCTAATGTCACCTCTTCATTTGGGGAATTGCCTCTCTCAGCCCTGCAGGGCTTTTGAGTAAAGTTACCAGTCCAAACCCATGGGTGCGCATATCCTCAAGGACTGGACAATTCTGTGTTCTTTCCAGACGTAATGCTTGGTCCAAAGGTGGGCAAGTGGCCGCAGTTCAGCGCTCCGCGGCCTTTCCTGAGACTGTAGGAATGGCCTCCGAGAAAGGCCTGTGCTCTCCTGGTGGAGGAGTCAGGCCGAGGTAAGGTGTGCAGAGCCGGTCCCACCCAAAGCGTGCAGGAAACCAGCTTCTTCGGCCATAGGGACAAAAGAGCAAGGGAGGATGAGACCAGAGATACCTCATTCCCCCAGAGCTAGGCCAGCTCTGTTTCTAGCTCTCCCAGTCACAGAGGAATCAATTCCCATTTCTGGATAAGGTAGTTTGAGTTGGATTTCCATCACTTCCAACCAGCATACTGGCCAGACCCTGGGTGGAGTTGGGATGTGAACTTCGTGTCTTTGTTCTTAGGCACAGGTCTTCAGTGAGTGGGGGAGGCACACGTGAGAGCTATTACCGTGGAATGTCTACCCATGGACCCGGTTTCAGCACCTAGCGCAGCTCGTGGGCTCTGGTACTACCTGGGCCTCCAGTCCCCCAGGCTTTGGGGGAGGGAGGACAGTGGCTCACCTGCCGTCTGGCCTAGAGGACTGGTAGTCACAAGGGGACATCTTTCAACTTGTTATATGGTTGTAGGTCAACCCCATCCTACTATCCCAGCCCCAGGTCAAAATCTTCCAAGTTTTCTTTTCATTTCTTTTCTTTTCTAAGATTTGTTTATTTATTAGAGAGAGAGAAAGCACAAGCAGGGGAGCAGCAGAGGGAGAGGGAGAAGCAGACTCCCCGCTGAGCAGGGAGCCTGATGCAGGACTCGATCTCAGGACCCTGAGATCATGACCTGAGCTGAAGGCAGACGCTTCACCGACTGAACCACCCAGGTGCCCCTCTCCCAAGTTTTCTAATAGAAAGTTATAAATGTACTTCCTGTCACTAAATAAAAGTCCTTTTTGGGGCGCCTGGGTGGCTCAGTCAGTTGAACATCTGTCTCTTAGTTTCAGCTCAGGTCATGATCTCGTGGGTCATGAGATTGAGTCCTCCATCAGGCTCCCCACTGAGGGGGGAGCCTGCTTGAAGATTCTCTCCCTCTGCCCTCCCCCCCCCACTCACACGCTCTCTTTCTCTCTAATATAAATAAACCTTTAAAAAATGAATTTTGAGAGCAGCTTTAGATTGGGAAGAAATTAGAGCGTGCCGTCCTAAAGTCTGCCTGTGCAGCTAGGGTGAGATAGGAAACAAGGAAAACACTACATGCTGGTTCTTAACCTTGTTTGAACAGAAGCCACAGATGCAATATGGAAAATCCCTTCCTCTGCTTTTCTCCTCCAGGCACGTGGTGTATTTGTCTCTATTTCCTCCCACTCCTAAGTCAAGATCAAGTATTCCTTACCAAACTTCTGTACTTACCTGGGTCATCTGGGGAGTTTTAAGGGAGTGTATTAAAATGCAGGTTTCTTTCTTTCTTTCTTTCTTTCTTTCTTTCTTTCTTTCTTTCTTTCTTTCTTTCACCAGCTCTATGCCCAACATAGGGCTTGAACTCAGACCCCAAGATCAAGAGTCACATGCTTTACTGACTGAGCCCTCCAAAAGCCCCAAAATGTCAGCTTCTGATAGAGCATGTCTGGGATAGGAGCCGGGCATTTAAGTTCCTTAACAAGAGGCTTCGGAGATTTGGATGCGTGTGAACCTTCGAATAGCTTAAAAACCGAGGCTACGGGGATTGTCTGGATTCCTTATCCTCTTCCAATGATGCATTTGGCATCCCCCCCTCCCCATCCCAAGCGAAGGTGGAATGTCTCAGGTTAAGCTCAGGTTTTCTCTTTTTACACTTTTATTTTCATGGTTAACTCTTTCCCCATCACATTAATTTCCAAATTTCATATTTCTCCAACTGTGTCTTCTATATTTAACTTGGAAAAAGTTTACTCCTGGGGGACAAGCTGATGAGTCATAAGATGGGCTAAATGTTCTGGCATTACCTCCCTCACTGGGTTTATTAATATGTCTGGAAGCTTTGGCTATGGAGACAGGGGTGCCTACGGGGTTCTATCTACGTAACAAGGTGTTTATGACTTTGCTTCCTATTGGCGTCAGCGGATGCTTATTCTAATAATGAAGTCATGAAGAAGAAGCATTCCTGGTTACCGTTGAGAACTGTGTTCAGCTCTGGAAGAAAGTATCAGTAAACGATGAAAAAAGAGACATGACCTTCCAAAATTAGATGCTACCATTATTTTCTTTCATCACTATCAAACTTATGTCTTGGTTTGCTGTTATACGATAAGGGCAAAAGGGTTGCTTTGTATCATTCCCTCCTTGATATTAGGAAACTCTCTTATAATCTGGCTTGCCAAGCCTTGCTTTATGGCTGGCATAGCTGATCTGTATTTCCCTATTTCACATTGGTTTTTATCCAAGTGTGTGTGTTAGCAGGAAATGGCTTTTGCAAATGCAAAGTATGCAGCTATAGGAGCCAAAATTCTCTGCAGATTCCTACTATTTGTCTAAATCCACAAAAATATCTGAGTTGGAAAGCTTCATCTCTGGTTCTCACTACACTGGGCCTCTTTGAGGTCCTAGTGCTGCTTGGAATCTATCCTGTTTTCAGGGACTCCCTGGCATCTAGCACAATGTCCAGCGAATGGTTGACATAACTGCATATTTATTAAGCAAGTGAGTCTTAACTATGTTTACAATATTAATATGGACATCACACTTGGAGCAAAGGGAAAATCCTACTAGCTTCCAGAGAGAAAACAAGCAGGTCAACAACATAAAGCAATGATAGTAGAAAATGTTCAAAGTTCTCAACCAAAACAGTGGAAGCTGAATGATGATAGAAAAATACCTTCAAGATCCCAAAGGAAAGTGACCTTGAACCTGGAATTTTATACCCAGCCCAACTGTTTGTTGATTAAGAATGCGATTAGGATAAACACATATTCATGTTTAAATATGTAAGTTCTCAGTATTTATCTTCAAGAATCCTCTCTGAAGAAGTACTGAAGAATATACTCGCCTAGAGGCGTAAATCGAAAACAAGGGTTCTGATGCATCAAAGGGGTAGGCTCCCAGGATGCTGGTGAGGGAACCAGAAGGTGACCAGGCACAGAGCAGGGCCAGTGTGTACTGGGGCAGGGCCGAGCGCTCCGGGAGGTGTCCTTCAAAAAGCCAAAACTGACAAGAAACCTGATGCATCTGACACAGTTGGGGGGAGATTTAGACAATGAGCAGAGTGTGTGGGGTTAAATTTGTGGAAAGTATAGACAGCTAAGCAATGAAAGTGAAGATAATTATTAAGTATTAGAAACAAGGATAATAAAACGTACAGGAAGGGAAAGGTCATCATATTCTATGACCTGCCTCATCTGCGGCTAGTGTTCCCATAGTTATAACGCAGTGAAGATTGATAAAACCAAAATTCATGACCTTAGAAGGAGGGTGGATAGTTACGGTGCTTTTAGATGCTTGAATAGTGTGGCAAAAGAAAGCTAAACCCCCAGAGTGGCTAGTTCCCAGATCCTGCCTCAATCTAAAAAATTGAAAGGTAGCAATATAACCACTTTATTTAAAAAAATGGAAACAAGCACACGAAACAATCTGAGATTGGTTACGCTGATTAATAGGGGAGGATGCTGGGATGCTATTCTTTTTCTGATAAACTTTGTAGAAATATTTAAATTTTTGAACCCTAAGTCCCTATTTTTAAAAATATATAAACAAACACCAAACCAGCAAAATATTTGCATCAGAGGGACAACTTTAAGACTGCACACAATCCTAGAAGTCCCTTCAGGGAGCGAAAGGTCAGTTGATGTGTGGGGGAGCCCTGGCCCCACTGCAGCTGCTGGTCATACCCTCCGGAAGGGTAAAACCTCTCTTCAGACGGTGGTACGTGAACAATGAGGAATAAACTCGTCATCTCTTCAGCTGGGTGAGCACGATGTTTTCATACAACTCTTTTGCTATCACCATTGAGCCCAGGGACATTTTGACATGACCTAAAAAAGATATCATTAAGCGTTCAGTTATTTTTATTCCAAGTAATGTGTTCAACAAACATCCTCTCCTCTCCCCATGGGCTCAGCCGTTCCTAAAACTCCCCGACTGCCATCTAAGGATGATTGCAGGGGGAAGGTCAGCAAGAGAAAAAAAGACTCCAGTTGTCTTCCTGATAACACGTTCTCTGTTGACATTTCATAGCGTGGCATTTGGACACAGAGTGATTAAAATGAGCTCTCTTAAAATGGAATACCAGCAAGCCGTGAGGAGCCCCAGGGCAGACGAAGCAGGGCAGTTAGCCGTCCCAGAGCCGTGGGGCTTTGGGTGCGAAGACTGAATTTTGCCTTGTCATCCGAGAGCTATTCGGAAGCAGAACGGAATAAGGGGAAGTGCTCAGCTTTGGAATCACATCAGTATCCAGCTCCCTTAGCAACTTGTCCTGCGACCAATTCTCAGCGTTTCATTTTCCTCGTGTGTAGAATAGAAATAACTATTTGGCCGCAGGATTACTAAAGAGGTAAGAGGGGACCGCTGCAATTAATTGCTGGGACCCGCATCTTATTCATCTTCCATGATTTCTGCAGAAGACCCTGCTCAGCACACGGGAGACTGAAAATAAGAATCTGCGAAATGAACGTACGTTGAACTGACGAGCACAGAGCCAGGTAGTGGGAGGTGAGCGCTAGTACCCGTCTCTTGCCCCTCTCGCAGCGGCCTCACCCCTACCTTCTGGCCACAAAGAAACGGAGCGCCTCTGACATTAAATGCTGTGTTTGAGTCAGTGGCAGGAATTGAATTGGGAGGAAGGTTGCCAGATAGAGCAAGTAAATAATACATGATGTCCAGTTCAACATCAACTTCAGGTAAACAAGAGATAATGAATACTTGGGACAGAGCACTAAAAAAACCTCTGGGGTTTTTTACCTGAAATTCAGCTTTCACTGGGCTCCTGTATCTTATCTGACAGCTCTAATTTGTATAAAAATGCTCTGTCTCAGAGTCTGGCACTTGCTCTCTGCTGGTCTAGAGGAGGGAAGCTGTGAGAAGTCAGAGCAGTGGGAGCTGGCCTGCCGGAAGCCCCAGCCGTGTGTACACACAAAGCCATGTGATCAAGCGTCCTCGGGCCACACTCACAGCATTGCTGGATTGTCCACGGAAGCCCAAGGGACATGTGACACACCCATGCTGGATGGGAGGAGCTGTGCCTGGATAGGACGAACATTTGACACACTCTGAAAACTACGCAAGGGATTGCTCACTCCTGGCTGCTTGGCGGCCTGCCTGCCATTCTCTCAGGTGTCCTGAAACAAGAATCTCGAGATGCCTCCTCTGTCATTGCTGCTTCCCTTTCAGTCGGAGGCCCCTTTACCAGGTTTAGGCATGACACATCGCATCGTGAGCCCGGATTACTCATGGAGAGCGTGGCAGGTTCCATATATGGCATTTCTCAGCCGAGGCAGCAAGGCCAGCTTTTCCTTTGCTGTTCAGACCAGTGCTTGTTCTATGGGAAACACGAGGCTGAGCGCCTCGCTGCTGTGGGGTGCCTTGCGATTTGGTCTTTCGGGTTACCCTGATGAAACTCAGTGGGAAACCACATAAGACATCTCTTGTCCTTCCCCAGTGACACATACCTTCCATTAAATTCAAACCAGCATAGTCATAGTGCATGCTAGAAGCCCTTTCCAAAATCCCCTGTGAAATAACCAGACGTAGCGCTCCAGGCCCAGGGACAGCTTCCTCTGTGCAGAGACACACCTCTCAGTGGGGTGCTGCCGGGGGACGGCTGTAAAACAGGGTTCCACTTGAACCGCAGGTAAGAAAACAAGTCAGTGCGGGAGCGACCGAAACTTCCCTTCTGCCAGGAAAGATCAGCAGAAACTATGAGTAGGAGAAGGAAAAAAAAAAGAACTTCAAGGTAAATGGAATGGTTTCAGCTTAAAGAAAGGCTGATTGTTTTCACAAAAATCCCCACAGACCTGGCAGCGATTATCAAAGAAGTGATTCCCGAGGTTCAGGGCAGGGAGATTTCAGATGAGTATGCAAACGACCGGGGCCATGTTTAACGCAGAGAAGTAAGCAAACAGTGGAAATAATTAAAAGCTGTTAAGGCATATGTCTGTTTGGCTGACACATATGTTATTAAAAAACAAGAGAGTCTATAGCCAGTTGCCTCTAAGAATGTGTCTTTGCTACCGACCATTCCCACCAGTAACGGCACCCAATCACAGCTGGCGTCCATGGAGCGCCTTTCATCAAATACATCAGGCTCTCCACTCCGTCTTGCTCTCCAGCAGACGGACTCTCAGTGTGGCCATAACTCACCTCTGGCCGTATCAAAAGCCATGGGCTTTGGGTACGTGCTCCACACAACTGTTAATTATCTATTCCCAGACAACAGGACGCCAGGAGCCACCTTCCTGCCACCCTGCTAGCCAGACCCCTGGCTTGCCACCCTGGAACTCCTCCAGCTGGAAGGAGGAAGGAGAAGGAAGGGACACTCCGTCCCCAGAAAGCTGTTACTGGAAGCTGCACCCGCTTCCCCACACATCCAAGGGGGTGGCCCTTTAGTCACTTGGCTACCTACCACTGGCTAGAATGCGGTCTTTATTCTGAGTGGCTCCGTCGTTTCTTGAAAATCAGAAGCTCTTTAACTAAAAAAGAAGGCACACAGATTGAGGAACAGCTAAGTAACTTCAACAGGGCTTCCAAAATCCTCCAGTCAATTGAGTCTATGTGTCTAATTAACTTAGGCATCAACCCACGAGGAGTACAGGGCCATGAGTGTAATGCTACGCGTAATGGGAAGTGTTCCATTCATTTGCTCTGTAAGACATGAAAAATATAACTGTTGGAGCTTTAGATGACACACTCAAATAAATACTCATAATCCTTGATTGAGGAGTTCAGGTACTAATTTATATTTAAAATCACTTATAAAAGGTAATTTGTTAATTTAAGAAATATTATTTGCACTTATATTTCGTAAAACAATTGTGAAGGGTCAAGCTATTCACGAGTATGCTTGACATCTATTTAACTTGAGCTAGAGCTTCAAACAGTATCGATGAGAGAACCTTTGAATTATCAATGGAATTTCCACTGTCAATTAGAGTTTGAATCATCACCACAATCAAGGAAGTGGTATATCTATTTGGCTCCTAGGTGATTGAGATGAACACGAATTCCTGATCTTGCTGAGTGAATCAAGAGTCCCTGGGGAGCAGAAAATCAATTTGTTCGAGTAGCCATGTACCATCATCACTCTCGAAAGAGAAAGGGTGCTCGTGGGTCTGTTCTGTTGCTCTGTGTAAAGTAAGGCACGCAGACCCGTAACTCGGTATTCTGCCTTCCCTGGTCCTGGCAGAGGGATGGCAGGGTTCATAACCACCATCTCTTGATGGGATCATCCTTGAAATCATCCTTAAAATAGTATAGCCCAGAGGAACAGAAGTTCAAATTTCTAATTTGATTAATTTGATATATTTTATTACAAACATAACCTAAAATTACTCATTAGTACTCTTCATTAATAAGTGTAGAGCTGTGATTCTTCCTTCTGGCTGGTTATCATAGTCAGTTGGGCAAATCTGTTTTGAATTACAGACTCTCAGTCCATACCTAGGGCGTACCGAATAAGGATTTCTGGGACAGAACTCTCGAATCTCTGTTTTTCCAAAGCTCTTGAGGAGACTTTGAGGCAGCCAACCTGACATTATTCCTTGGAACAGGATTTGGGAAACATTGGCTAAAACTTTCAAGAATATCCTTCTCAAAGTTTGGAGGGTGGGGTCAGAATTTAGGAGGCAAGGCTCTTTGGCATAAGTGGAAGAAAGGACACTTGAACAAGTAAGGTGTGATTTAGAAGATTTAGATGGGTTTCTTCTGTTGTCTGTCTGTTTTTGACTATGCAAAATATTTTCTTTACAGCATGCATATTCAGTGATGCCTCTAGCTTGAATGCCTCCCAGTATCTGATGGCTTTGTCTTTTCTTTCCTGTGCCCTCCCGCGTTCTCATTCCCATGGCAATAAACAGGCTCCTAGCTCCCGTGTTTCATGCTGTCTCCCTTCACTTTTATAAATGCACATTTGAATCACTGGATCTTGGTTTAGGGCTGAAATTTGGCAGAGAGTTGATCTGCTCATTTATAAAGCGTGCAGGTTATCGGTAAATCAGTTACTTCATATATCAAACTCTTGGAAGGTCCTCCCACCAACGCCCACCACATACCTGACTTCTTTGAGTAGTACAGTGCGGCTCCAAAAGGAAAATGTTAGACTGACTGAATGGGAAATTTATGTGAGGCCATCTTCCTCTTTCTTCCAAATGAGAATTTACTTAGAAGAGGGTCTGGAAAACTCAGGAGGAAATTTTTACTGTCAGCTGGGTCACAGAATTTGCCATTCCACCTTCACCAAGCAACCGCGTCTCCCTTCCTCACACTGCAGAGGCTTCAGAACAGGCAGGAGTGGAGCCGAGTGTGGTGGGTGGGCTGAGGAAGCTCAGGGGAGCTCTCCCTGCTCCGAGTGGTGGGGAGTCGCCTTCCTCCTCGATGTGTTCCTGTTTGCAAGAAAGAGGAAGGCACAAAAGCCCATTCCTAAACCATTCCTCTTTCTTTCTCCCTCAAAACCCTCTGCTTCTTGGAGATATGGGACACCATCTGCCCCACATTTCTCTCTCTCACTGAAGCCTGGCTCTTCCCCGGGAAGCCCTGATTCTGGTTAAGCCCGACCACCAGACGATGGTCCTTCTCCTTTGCCGCCCCCAGCATCTGATCCCTGACAGACAAAATCACGCAAGGTTTCCGTGTAAATTTACACTCATAATCCCAAGTGGGCACTTCCCAACACCCAGCAGTCCGGGTTTGTCTTCCCATTGTTTGTCTTCTAGTCAGGAAGGTCTTAGAAATCACTTGACCTTTCCTTGCTTGTTTCTTCCTTCTGGCCCATCCCTCTTCCCAACCCTATCGCTTGGTTATTTTGGAATTGGTTGCCTGATCTTTCTGTCTTCAATTTCTTGTTCATGTCTCCAAATCACCTTCCAGTCCAGTCAGCCCTGCATCCCCATTATCACTGAGACCTTCTCCCCATGCCATGTTCGCTCACTATGGCAATCACAACGTTGACCACTTGACCACCACCTAACTGTCAGGAGTCCTGCAGGACTGGGCTCTTCTCTCTCTCTCTCTCCTGCAGATTTTCTCCTCTACCAGCCCCAGAGCATGGTCTCTCCTCTTTTCTGCCTTTGCTTTTTTTCTAAGTGATCTCATCCTGTTCTCTCTGTGTTGGTGATCTCCAAATCCCTATCTTTAGTCTAGGCACCCCCAGCTTCCTTTTAGACACGTCCTTCCCCATGACTAATAGACATCTCAGAAATGATATTCCAAAATGGAGCTCTTAGTTTCTACCCTCTGCCCCCAAATCACTCTGTGTTTTTCTTCATTTTCCCAATCTATAATAAAAGCCAAAGTGTCCTTGATTTCATATCTTCTTTCGACCATCACATACATATTTTTAAGGGGAAATTAAGATTATATGTAATGAAGGTGTTAGAAATTTTTAGAAAACAAATGTATGTCAAACTAAGGCAGAATGAAATGAAAACTCGTGAAGCCATAATACGTGGTGATTGAATTGGAAAAGGGTATAAACGCTAACAATTTGTATTAAATTGAGAGAGTAAAAATTTTGCAGTGAGAGCCCATTTCCAAAAATAACAGAAGAGGTTTTTTATGCCAACCGGGCATTCCAAGTGTAGAAACAGCCACAATCTCCACTTAGGTTTTCAGAGGTGAGTTTTGCATAAAGAACCTTGAACTGAACCTTGAATTGCATTAATATGCTCAAATCGCAAGAGAGCATTGAGCGTTTTAATGGGATATAATTAATTTTCTTCCTGGAGGTTTGATGATGCCACTGGGTCAATGCTTTTCTTAAATAATCTGGCTTCAAACACCTTTTCCCCTTCTCCTTGTAAATGCAAGATAAAATAACAATGAAGGTTGCCTTTTAGATCACCATAAATCATATTCAAGATGATAGGATGATGGCAGATGATGGGAGAGACATAGAATCACACACTTTGGCATAGAAGAGTCTGTGACAGGGACTGCCAGCCCCTGGGTTCCAAATGCCTGGTGGCTGTAAGGGAACGTGTATGGGGGAGAAGGGAGTACATTGTGTTATAAACAGGAGACCACAAATCCAGATGTGATAATGATCTCACAGGTGTGGATTCCTCTCCTGTTTCTTCTTAAAAGTGCTGTATAAAGTTTATAGCTGAATTTGGAAATTACGTATCTTTTTTCAAATGACAATTACTAAATAATCACCAAAAAATGTAACTGCTCTCGAGAGTTGGTTCATGGGATTTTTGAACCTCCGTAGGTAAATTTGAATTCATACCTCATGCCTCGCAGCAGAATAAATTCCAGATGAATCCAAGACCTAAAGGTAACATATAAACAAGTCCATGAGAAAAAACCACAAGAAGATATTTTAAAAATAATCTTGGGGGCACCAGGGTGGTTCAGGCCATAGGTGTCTGACTTTTGATTTCAGCTCAGGTCATGATATCAAGGTTGTGAGATTGAGCCCCGTGCCAGGCTCGGTGCTGGGCAGGGAGTGGGCTTAAGATTTTCTCTCTTTCCCTCTCCCTCTGTCTCCTCTCTCTATAAAAATAAATAAATAAATAATCTTGGAACAAGGAAGACTTTTTAATAGGCCTACAACCCAAGATCTGTGGGGAAAAAAGGGAAAGAAAGTTGTTGAACTGTGCTCCATAAAACAAAACTAAATGTGGAAAACGGCCATCGTCAGCAACATTTGTGACTTAAGTTCCAAAGGGCTTTTTTATCAATATATAAAAAGCTTCTAACATCAATAAGAAAATGCCCAGAACTCAGTAGATAAAAGGACACATTTTGTGATCAATTGAAGGACAGGAAATAGAAATAGATCTTAAATAAGTGAGAAGATACTCAAGCTCATTTAGAACACTGGCAGTGCAGACTTAAACCTCATGGAGACATTTTCTGCCAATCCTATTGTTAGCGCACAAAGGGTGTAATGCACATCCTGTTGGCCGATGTGTAGCATCATAGAAAGTTCCCTACATCCCTGATAGAGACGGATACCCCTCTAGGAGATGAGAGTTAGCAATCACATAAAAATTGCAAATGTGGATGCCATTTTACCTGGCACTTTCACCTTTAAGAACATGTCCCATAGATGTAATCGACACATACGTGCGGTAGATTTTCTAATGGTTGCTTATTACAGCGTTATAACTGATAGTGAAACCCTGGAAATAATCTGAACGTCCATCACTAGGTCGGTAGTTAAACAAGGTATGAAAATCCACACAGTGGCATGCTAGATAGCTATAAAAAATGGGTAGGACTCTTTTGTAAAAATATGGAATTATCTCTTATTTTATACTCTTCAGTGAAAAAAAAAGCAGTATGCAAAATAGCACACACGGTCTGCCCCCATTTGTGCAAGAGGAGAAAAACACATGTCATCTTGTGTATGAGTAATACAGCTTGGAAACATCAAATGAGGATCTGTTGATATTGTTTGCTTCTGGAAAGGAGAACGGGGTGGAGAAGGGGAGTTTTTATTGTGTATCCTTATACACATTCGCATTTTGAAAGACAACAGAGTTTTATGAAGCAGGCAGACTGGAAAGAGAAGTGTTTGACAACCACATCTCTGGTTCGTTCCCTACTTTGAGGCACAACATTAAGAACTTGGGAGGGGATGCAGTTTGCTCAGAGTTAGGCAGCTCAGTTGCAGGGCTGGAGAGGGGTCGATCCAGGCCTCCTCCCCACATAGACCATCAGGCAGAGAGGGGGACACACTAGGAATGTTTAGTTCCAGGATTTGGAAACAGTCCAAACACCGTGACGGCAAGCATGGAGATCAGAAAACAGAGAGGATGTCTGGCACCCATCCAGTGGAAGTAGCAGGTAGCATAATGTGCAGAAGAAATGAAAATAGGAAGAGAGGTGAGCCCAGAATGCAGTGATGGTGGTGTGCGGGCAGCTGGTGAAAAAGGAAGGACTCGAAGGGTCTTCTATGGAGTTTGGGCAAGCTCACCTGTGAGCAGTCGATTGCTGAGGGGGACTTTTCCCTTTCCACCAATGTGAACAACTGTGGCTTGGATTTGGAAAGAGTGCTCTGATTACATTGTGTGAAATGGACTCATGACAGAGAGACCCAGACAGGCGGGGTCAAGCCAGAATACGGGCAGGTCCGCAATGTTGCATCATAACTTTTTAGCAATAGGTGAGAGTTCATCTTTGTATACTGTGCGTGGACAAATGAGGGTAAATAACTACCTTTGCTTTAGTAACACATCTCAGCAACTACCGAGCTGCCGTTTGGAAGGTTTGCATCGCTAAGAATGACTTGGTTTGGAAGGATCATTGCTGATGTTTATCTTGAAGTCCATAGGAATCGGTCCCTCTCAATGCCCACCATACCACCGAGTTATTTTCTTTCTTTATCACTTGCGTGCTGTTGCGATGGGTAATTGTGTGTCATGTTGGAGGGTGTTTACGGATGAGGTTTACATTTAAATCTGTGGACTCTGAGTAAAGCAGATTGCTGTCTCTGATGGGGGTGGGCTTCACCCATTCGAAAAAGACTGGTGTCCTCGAGCAAGAGGAAACTGTGCCAGCAGGCAGCCTTTGGACTTCATGACTCTCCCGGGTCTCCCACTCTCTGCCTGTTGACCCACACTACAGATTTGGACTTGCCAGCTTCCGTAATTCTGAGTCAATTCCTTACAACCGATCACATATCAAATCATATATTTATTAATTCATGTAAAATATATATCTTATTGATCCTATGGGTTCTGTTTCTCTGGAGAACTAATACAGTGGTAACACCCCACAATTCCTGTATCTCTGATAAGTGGATTTGTTGTTGTTGTTGGTTTTTTTACAGATAAGACTCATTTTTTAAGCACTTACAAAATACACTTTAAAATGATAAACATCAAAACATATAGAAAATCATGCCCAAATCCTAAGCATACAGCTTGATGAGGGATCACAATGCGAGTAAACCAGTACAGCCACCCTCCGGCTTGAACAGAATATAAGCACAGAAGAGGAATGCCCACCCCTCGCCATCCACCTCGCCTGGCTCCCCAGAGTGACCTCTGTTCCCAATCTCCGGCACCCTGATTGGTTGCCAGCATTTTGAACTTCACATGAACAGAGCCATGCAGCAGGTAGACCTTTTCATCTGGCTGCTTCTTCTTTTTTTTTTTTTTTAAAGATTTTATTTATTTATGTGACAGAGAGACAGCCAGTGAGAGAGGGAACACAGCAGGGGAGTGGGAGAGGAAGAAGCAGGCTCCCAGCGGAGGAGCCCGATGTGGGACTCGATCCTGGAATGCCGGGATCACGCCCTGAGCTGAAGGCAGACGCTTAACGCCTGCGCTACCCAGGCGCCCCTCATCTGGCTTCTTACACTGAGCGTCATGCTTGTAGTCACTCATGGTGCCGGTGCTCTTACCATGTGTTCGTGTCGTGGCTATGTAGCGTTCTCTGTGTCTGCTCCTGATGGACATTTGAGCTGTTTCTCTGGGGGCTGTTACGAGAAATGTTGCTATGGACACTGCTTGTATCTGCCTTTTGGTGACATAGGTGCACATTCCTGCTGAGTATATGCCCAGGTGTGGAATTGCTGGGTCATAGACATGAGTATGTTAGAACTCTGCAGATAGTGCCAATAAGCTTCCCATCGTACTTGTACCAATTTACAATCAGAAAGGCCGAGTTCCAGCTGCTTCACACCCTGGCCAACACCTGTTATTGTGTGTCTTTATCGGAAGGCATCCTGGTAAAAATGTAGATCTGTATTATTATAGGATGGCTCATCACTTTTGACTGTCAGACAAACAATAAATACTTTTAGTGTAAGTATGCCCCGAGGATTGCATAGGACAATCTGTTTATCTGAAATTCAAGTTTAACTATGTCCTGTATTTTCGTTTGTGGAATTGGGAGATCCTACCTTAGTAGATTTATAATATCTTAAACAGATTCTTACTCAATATATAGGTTTTTTCATAATGTGTCTCGTTGTTTTGAGTTGGCAGGCAGGACAGAAACCGGATAGGTGGGTATGGTTGGAAAAATAGCTCTTGCAGTTTTGGCAGAAGTTGTGTGTGTGTGTTTTTGTTTTGTTTTGTTTTTAAGATTCTGTTCATTTATTTATTGAGAGAGACCAGGGGGAGGGGCAGAGGGAGAGAATTTCAAGCAGACTCCTCACTGAGCACGGCACCCAGTGTGGAGCTCCATCCCACGACCCCGAGATCATGATCCGATCTAAACCAAAATCAAGAGTCAGACACTTAACTGACCGAACCACCCAGGCACCCTTGGCAGAAAGTTCTAAATCGAGAGTTCTGGAGGTCTGGGCATGTCTCATTTCACCTTGTTTTCTTTGTGCCTGACATACTAAGAACCAGAATAAATATTGGTCAGATGGAGATGAATAACTCACTGTATGCCCAAAACACACCCACCTCACGTTGCCATTTACCTGCGCTGTTATCTCTTGTGACGTGGCCAGTCTTCCTGGTGAGTGAGGGACATGAGCTACCGTCTTCGAGTGGGTAGAATTCTCCCAGGATGCTGTCAGCAGCTGTGTTTTTCTCTATACATACATCCCAAGACTTGGAATTGTTAAGTTCTCGGTGTTTCTTTTCTTAGGTGGGTTTTCTCTCTTACTCCTTGTGAACTGGCTGGCTTTGTCTTGCTCGAGGAGCAAGTCTGTAGATCGTCGGTCGCACTCACCTACCGGAGCGAGAACTGTAGACACACGTTAATCGTCCTGTTAACAGTCACCAACTGTCGCCACGTGGGTTATGCATCCCATAGGATGAGGACTTGGACAGCCCAGGCTCTTTTATTGTTCTGAAGTCATAATGGGTTGAGGACACTTTACTGCTTAAGGAATGGAATGATCAGTAGCTTAATTGAGCTGAACATAAACGGCCCTATTTAAATCTCTTAAAATCTGCAGAGGAAACAAATCTCTCCCTTGTTGAATGTTAAATTGAAACAAATCGTGAAAGGATTTCTCTATGTTCTTTTAGCTTACTTTACCCCTGCTACCAAATCAGAAAAAAAAAAAAAGCGCCTTATAATAAAAGGCTGTGGGGGGCGGGCTCTACAAGTAAAATATTCAGTAGGATGCAAAACTCAAGGTAAGTTTTCTTAAAAATATAAAGAAATTCAGCTTAAGGAATTTTTTGAAGGTCCTGAAATGCCAAGTAATTAAAATTACTCAGAGGAAATCATATAATCCAATGGATGCTGTTTTTGTATTTACAATTAATTAATCTCGCTTTTCTTAAGCACAAACTACTCCCAGATTGCCGCGTTACCTTTTTCTTTAGGACACATTTCAAGCTGTCAAAGACTAATTAGGTAAATCATCACTTGTATTTTGGAATAATTTATCTCCTTATTCTTCCCTTAGGTCATTAAGGGATAATCTCCATTTGTCCCTCTCATTCTCGCTCACAAGCCTCTAGGCTAATTTCTTAAAACGCAAATTCAGTGTTCCACCAGAGTTACAGGATCTCTCTAAGTGCCCGCCTTTTCTCAAGTAGACCCGGGACAGTTGCAGACACACACACGCAAGCCGAGCCTCCTGTGACACCCACCAAAGGGTCACGTCTGGCTTCAGAGACTTTACCATCTCAAATTTGTCACCCAGAGTATTTATAAGCATCGGTTTTTCCTTCTGTGATTGTAACAACCCTTTCCTTCTCTAAAGAGTAGGAAATTGGTCTGAGAATCTGCATCTTGACATTTCACAAGGGTTGGACGGTGCAGGTGGTGTCCTTGCCTCTGTCCGCTGTCCCCTTCCATATAATGTGCACGTGCAAACTGCCTCTTTATGGGAGATTGGTGGGGTGTTCGTCGTGCTGTGATGCGTCTTTCCAAGTCTGGGTCTGAAAGTGCCTGACCTTTCGCACCATGCAGGGACCACCCTTGGGAAGCCATCTCTGTGCCGATGTGCTCCTGTGCCCAGCAGTGCCGTCCCTGCCCTTCGATGGCCCTGGGACTATATTTTGTAAGTGGCAGGGAGTTCTCATCACCAGTAGCTCCATGCACAGGAGGTTGGGAAGAGCGGAAACACATGAAGATGTACCATTTAGGAGTGTTATTAAAGTTTACTTCAACAAACCGAAAATAGGATGGCTTATTCTCATCCTCAAATTGGATTTTTTGTTGTATTCATTACCTAACGCCGCTTGTGTCATTGCAGATTCTAAAGTGTAACTTTGTCCCGACAGCGCATGGTAGTGCTGCTGTGGATTCTCCTTGTAGGAATTCTCTTCCACAGAGGAAACGAGGCATGTGTTCAATGTGTTCTTTGTTGAGTCGTCTGAGAGTGAAATTCATGTTCATGGAATTGTGTGGTGTCTTGTAACCTTTTTCCCTGTCCCTCTATTTATAGTCTACACATTTTTGCCAAGCCTGGGCCAAAAACTATGTCAAAAATTCAAGCAATGCTGCAGTGTTGAATTCCTGAACACAGATCGTTTCTCCTCGGCTCTGGTTTCGTAACTGTCGTGTCCTCGTGAACTGAAGGTTTATGCTTCTATTTTGAACCAATCTGTTAGACTCATTAGCATTCCCGGTCGCTTGCCCTACATAGCTGGAGCTGTTTCCCTCTTTAGGTGCGAGAGCAACAGCTGTGGAAAATATTCAAATTAAACTGGTGACCTTGTTAGCAAGGAACCTGTGAGCACATTTACCTCCGTCGGCACTGTAATTTATAAAAATATAATTTGGCCACCGAGCTAGTAAAATGGGTTAACAATTATTTTTATCGTCCAGGCTGTTTTGTTGTGTCATTCCGTATTTGTTATTCAAATTGCCATAATAAGAACAAGGCATTTTACCGTTCTCATTACAAGCCATATAATGTCGAACCCACGCAGTGATTTAGAAGAAAAATTGGACTGTGGAAGTGGTAATAGCAATAAGTTTCTTTTATGAGTAAAATAAACCAGGATAGAAAGGCCATTTCCACCACCGCAGCACTGGGCCAGCCCATCTCACCCCACCACCCTGGGGTCTCCTCGCTGCTCCCACTGAGGATAGCCCACCGGTCTGTCCAGGTGCCTTGGGCCAACACTCTGTAAGCAAGGTCCTCCGAAAATCCATTCACAGATTCCAGTGCTCCCTTTCTTGGATGACGACTCAGCAGAGAACGGAGAAAACTCTCCCACATACAGAACAGAACATCTCATGGGGCGCCTGGGTGGCACAGCGGTTAAGCGTCTGCCTTCGGCTCAGGGCATGATCCTGGTGTTCTGGGATTGAGCCCCACATCAGGCTCTTCTGCTGTGAGCCTGCTTCTTCCTCTCCCACTCCCCCTGCGTGTGTTCCCTCTCTCGCTGGCTGTCTCTATCTCTGCTGAATAAATAAATAAAATCTTTAAAAAAAAAAAAAAAGAACATCTCTGCTTCTGAGTTACGTCACAGCAGAGGAGCTGGGAGGGCTGCGGGCTCTGTTAACTGTTCAGCTGGATGGTGTTCTTTCTGTACGTTGGGTACTTGTCCTTCCAGGCCTGTGTGTCCTCCTCCAGCAGCCTTCGTGGAGAGTCAGCCCCCCGAGGATTGCCCTTCTGTGATCCCATGGGCTGTTGAGGCTGCGCATGGCACCTTGGCTCCCACCAGTCTGCCTGTGTTCACTTCTGCCCACAGTCCCATTACCCTGGCCTTGCTGGGCCCACTCCTCTCTGCAGAACGTGAGCGCCTGGCCATCTGCCATGCTGCTGCTCACATCCCTGCCAGCTTTTTTCACGCTTCCCCCCTTGTGCTAATGGCACTCGTGGCACCTCCAGACGGTGCAGCCTGGGCCCCCGGCTGTCTCGGCCTGAACCGCGTTTATCTATGCTTCTTTTAGACCATTTGCTTTTAATTTTTTATTTTTTAAAGATTTTATTTATTTATTTGAGAGAGAGAGCACGAGCAGGGGCAGGGGGAAGGAGAGGCAGGCTCCCCACTGAGCAGGGAGCCCATCTTGGGGCTCGATCCCAGGACCCTGAGATCATGACCTGAGCCAAAGGCAGATGCTTCACCAATTGAGCCACCCAGGTGCCCCTAGACCATCTGTTTCTAAATACTTTCCCAGGTGCCTCAGAATAAGTGGGTGTGATGATATTAATATAATTGTATTGACTGCTGAAGTGTGCACTGATATTGCTCAGAAGTAACTCTTTCTACTATTGGCTTGGTGCTTTTTCAAGTCATTCCAAATTAGCTTTGATTTCAGATTCACACTATGCTAAGTACAAATTTTACCAAGGACAGGTGACCAGGGTAGTCCCTAAGGAAAATAGATTGGAAATCTTGAACCTGCGCATTCATTAGGGAAGTAAAGTGGTGCACGCACACACACATACACACACGTACATTTTTTCTTTTTCTTTCTTTCTTTCTTTCTTTCTTTCTTTCTTTCTTTCTTTCTTTTCTTTCTTTCTTTCTCTCTTTCGCTAGATTCCCACTGCTGATACTTTTGTGGCAGCTTAGAAACCTGTAAAGTTTATCTGTCTTTCCCAGACAGTTCCGAGAGTCTTGTGGGTTCCTGGCAGAGAAAGGAGCTCCCCAAGCTTTCATCCCTCCACCTTCTGGGCTCCACATCTCGTCCACTGCATTCCCAGGCTGGTGTTTTCTGTCGCAGTGTCACTCAGAAACTCCAGATGGCTATCGTGTGACCTGCCTTCCCATCTTTACCCTGACACGCACTGCTTGGAAATGAACTTCCAGGTGGTTACTTCCTTCCTTGCTTCCCCTTCTCGTGGAGTATGTGCGTGCACGTGTGTGCACGTGTGTGTGAGTGCATGGGTGCCTGTGCACACATGAGTGCCTCTGTACACACAAGGACACAAACATGCATTCTATACAAGTGCAGAGGAGTGCAAGGCCACAAGGTCAGTGTCTGACATATCACAGATATTTTTAAAAGAAGAGGGAAGGGGTAAGTAATGGTTCTACTGGCACTAGGAATTAGTAAAAAGGAAACAAGTTTCTAAATTTGGAGTAGTCTTTTGAATACAGTAGTCCTATTTAGTTATCACTAATTTCAACCTCAAATTTTTAATCTAAACATTCCTTTTTCTTTTTCTTTCTTTCTTTCTTTCTTTCTTTCTTTCTTTCTTTCTTTTTTTTTCTTTCTTTCCTTTTTCTGAGAAGGAGAGAGGTGGGGGGAGGAGCAGAGGGAGGGGAGAATCTGAAGCAGGCTCGACACCAGCGCAGAACCTCAATGTGGGGCTCGATCTCCTGACCCTGAGATCACGACCTGACCTGAAATTAAGAGTTGGACACTCAACCAACTGAGCCACTCAGGCACCCCTTAAGAGCATTTCTTTAAGTGTGTCCACCTGATGTTAATAAATGTAACTAAAAACTAAGGAAATATTTAAAAATAGGTTCAATGGCTAAAAAAAAACCTTGTGGAATCCTGTTACACGTGATTAAATGAGTTCTTTTCTGCAGGGATTGGCAGCGCTTCTAATTTGCTGGATTGCTCCATGACTCTCTAAGGGCTGTGACGGGGGGTGGGGGGCTCTGTTATGGATTACAGTCCCTAATTATTTGACCACAAAATACTTTTTTAGGAATAGCGTTAAAAAAAAAAAAAAAGCACTACTCTGGGAAACACAAGCCTGGGGAATCCAGAAATGTCAAGGGTTGTAAAGGGCTTGCAGGGGGAGTGCTATAACCTTCTCCCTGTCCCCAGCTGGAAGGCTGTGCTCTGTTGTCTACCCACCTGCGTGACAGCTCCGCCCTGATGTTAATTTTTGTCCCAGGTGTTTTCTAACTCCTGGCTCTGAAATTAAAAGGTCAACATTTTCCGTAATGTAAAGCTCCTTAAGAATATATTGTAACCCCCCCCCAAGGAAAACTGAACTATACCTTCTTTTCCTGTTTAAGTTCATCAGAAAGCTTCATATATCCTTCCTTTATCATTTGATGGAGGATTAAAATGGGATATACAAATCTGCAATAAAACTGACACAATTTATGGTCACCTTTCCTGTGAGAATTGTTCGAGATGATCGTAAATCAGGGGTGTTCCTTCTGGGAGAAGCTCTTGCCAGCCCCGGGAGCCATGGCGCCCTTGCTGGCACAGAGGAGCCATTGTGATTCAAGGCCAGCCTTACCTGGTCTTAATAACACCTTGTAGCAAAATTAATTTACTCTTAAAATTCCTGTTGCCATAACAACTTGGTGCTGCTGGTCATGTGACTTAATGAGATTCTAGAAGAGAATCGTTCTAGAGGGATGAGAGCACAAATGGAGATCACTCTCCTTTAAGTACTTATATGTAGACGTTAGTCGAGAGCGGAAGGAGGCGCTTGCTGGGTAAGAAGAGGCACAGACGTCTGTTTCCGTTTTTATTTTCCTTGTTCTTTAATCTGAAGGTAGCTATTGCTTCTTCTCGCCTCTTTTTCCGGGGTTCTCCATGGGAAGCTGTGCATTTTAACTGGGTTATCGCAGGCTGAAATGAAATGGAGATTATTTTGATTACCAAAAAATAAAGATTACTTTATATGAACATATTTCTTCTTTTATTATGCAGCCTGCTATTACGGTGCAAACACATTATATGCGGAATAGGATATGTGGCTGCAGTAAATTTCAGTTACATTCTTCTTGGGTTTTTGCTTGTTGACACTGTATATACTGTCCTAAAATACAAGGCATCAGCTAAAATCCTGAGTTTGAGTTGCTCTTGGTTTTGGCCACGTAAACCTAAATGTCGCTTTTCTTTGAAGCTGTGTAACCCATTCCTCCCACAGGGAATAAAAAAATGGACCTTTAAACATGACAAAAACCATAAAAAAGTGTGTGTGTGTGTGTGTGTGTGTGTGTTAAGCAGTTAAATAGGTGGTAAGAATAGCAAAAGTGTTGTAAATCCTTTTTTGTGTGTGGGCCTCAGTCGGATGGGCTTGTTCAATTTCTCAGTGAACGGAGAGGGCATACATGTTGAAAATTTGGAAAATATAGAAGAGAAGATGGGAAAGACCAAAATCTTCCTTAGCTCATCACCTGGAGATAATCACGTTCTATAATATATACCCAGGCATTCTGGAAGAGAACCTGTCCTTTTAGCTTAACGATTAAACATCCTTCCACAGTGTGTCTTGTAATGGTAGTCCTAATTTTGTTGTGTCATTGCATAAGAAATATTCAGGTCAATCTCCATTATTAAACATTATTAAAGTGTATACCCATCTTTTGCTTTTGTGAATAATTCTGTAAAATATATCATGTCTCCAGATTTTCAATGAATCTCTGTTCCTGTAGCTGATTTCCTAGGTATTGAATTCTCGAGTCAACACACAGGAATAGGTTGTCTTTGGGTGCACACTGCTAAGTTCCTCGTACAAAGGCTGTACAGGTTTCCCCTTGCACCAGCCAAATAGGAAAAGGCTCTTTCCCTTCTCCTACTCACTACTCACACCTGTGCTGGATATTATCATCAAAAATCTTCCCTTACACACCTATTAGAGTGGCCAAAATCTGAACACTGACAAATGCTGGTGAGGTGTGGAGCGGGTGGAACTCTCAGTCCTGGCTGGTGGGATTGCAAAACGGTGCAGTCACTTTGGAAGAAAGTTTGGCAGTTTCTTATAACACTAGACAAACTCTTATCCTGTGATCCAGTAATCATGCTCTTGGTATTTACCCAAAGCAGCTGAGAATTTATGTCCAGACAAAAGCATGTGTATAGATGTTTATAGCAGCTTTATTCATTAATTGTCTTAACTGGGAAGAGACCAAGATGTCCTTCAGTAGGTGAATGGCTAAACAAACTATGATAGATCCAGACGATGGAATATTATTCAGCACTAAAAAGAAAGGATCTATCAATCCATGGTAAAACATAAAGGAAATATCACTGAGTGAAAGGAGCCAGTCTGAAAAGGCTGCACACATACATGCATGATCCCAATTCTGTGACATTCTAGAAAAGGTATGACTATGTAGACAGTGAAAGGATCAGTGGTTATGAGGGGCTGGGAGGGAGGGAAGGACAAATAGGCTGAGCACTGAGGACTTTAATGAAAGCCTGTGAATGACATACAGAGTATAATACCCTGAATGATACCAAAATTACAGACACACGTTATTAAACGTTTGTCCAAACTCATAGAATGCACAACACCAGGAATGAACAATAAGGTAAAGTACAGACTTCGGGTGACAACAACATCAGTGTTAGTTCATCAGCTGTAACAAACGTACCATTTGGTGGAGGCTATGGGGCGGGGAACAAGGGATGTATAGGAACTCTCGGTACCTTACCCTCTTTTGCTGTTAACCTAAAACTACTTTAAAAAATAAACTTTAAAAAATGTCCTCCAATTTGATAAGTGAAAAACAAATCTCTCTTTATTAGCACATTCCATTGACTGTCAGTGCCAAGTTCTGCTTTTATCGGTAGGTTAGCACCTGAGATCCATCCACTGGTCCTTTGAGGCCTCAGTCAGGATGGAGGGTGCTTCACCCAGGCCCCCCAGACATGCGGTTCAATGTGTTTTACTTGTTCACTTCTGGCTCGAGCTCCAGCCTCTTCTGATGTCTTAGGTTCTCTGCACATGGACCCAAATAAGGAATGTCGATCTCACCTCCAGTTATGTCTGCGCTCCCTAAAAAGTACACATAGGCTGCTGATGGAGCTCGGAGAGCATTGTGGAAGAGCTGGGGAGGAGATTTAAACAGGGAAAGTAGAAACAAATGAAGGAGAGTGTCATACCTCCCTGTTCTAAAAAGCCTTTCAGCCCTTCACTACTTTCCTTGGTCAGCACCCTCTTTCAAATCTCTCCCCTCCCCCTCTTTAGGATTCCGGATCTCTTCCCATGCTCTTAGGTTTGACAGATGATGTCCGAGCACCCCATACCCCATACCGCTCCAGGGGGCTGCTCTTCTAGGCCCAAAGGCACAAGCCTCCTCAAGGGAGTATCTGCCCCGCCCCTCACCCTTCTGTCCCACCCAGCGTCAGCATGGGGAGGGAGCAGCATGGACTTTTCCTAACTCCCTTGAAATACTGCAATTTTCTTAGAAAGCAGAAGCAGCTACAGTTTTAAATAACAATTTTATTTTTCACACAAGAAATCCGTAACTCACCGGAAAGACCACTGACTGGGGGTGGGGACAGATTGGTCACTGAGAGAGCTACACCAGGATAAAGGAACTGGAATACAGAATCGAGAACCAGAGTTGGCATTTTTCTAGCAGAATCTCCCTCAAAAGGAAGTTAGGATGGGGGTGTTCGCGTTGTTAGGAGGATTTTCTTATGCTGAGATGAAGTCTGCCTCCTTGAGATACCGAATCACTGGACCTTATTTTGCTCAACATTTTACAAATAAAACCACACGGCGTGTTACAGGCCAAATCTGTAAACTTCGTGAAAAAAGGAAAAGTGTGCCTGTACATTGGGGGATGGAGATTATGCCCAGCATTTCCAACATGGCGCTCAGGACATTACTTGTGCGGGATGCTGGCAAAAGGAGCAAAAAGCTATGCAGGCTGTGTGCGCCCATCCCTCCGGCAAACTCTGGGTCGAACGCCACAGAGCAGGGCCGCACACCACAGCAGCTCAGCTCAGGCTTATGGGGACATCATCATCAGTGCTCCCCCAGTGGGTATGACCATGCAAGCTCTTCTCAAGGGGAATCTCATGGCCCTTCATTGTCCACAGGAAAAACTTTAGGGAGAAGTATATAATGTGGTCAGTGGAGACTGTTGAGGGTAATCCCACATTCAGTATCTCCCTTGGCTCTCAACAGCCTGTGGGCCAGACCGCGTGGCCGTGTCCCCATCTTCCGCCCCTGCCTCCTCCTCCGGGGGAAGCATGCCCATAGATCTGATAGGCCCCCTGCAGGCGCTGGCCATGTCCGTCTGACGTCCTCCAGTACCCCGAGCCTAGCGCCAGCAGCAATACAAGCTCACAAGACTTTTAGGGCACTATGAGAGCTGGACGTTCACCCTATGACTTTACATCATTACGTTTGGTTATTTCTATTCATAGTTGCTATCCTTCAGGCTCTGGGATTTGACCTGCATTATGAACTTGTCGATGCAGTAATGATCCGTGTTATAGCAATAATCTATTCTAATTATTTTGGTCATGATTTACTATTTTTCTATTAATAACCTTTCACCCAGGAGGCTAAAATGTTCCACATAGCTTATGCATCTAATATAGTCTGTGATTTCCCCATATATAGCTTTTAGATTGCTCAGTGTGCATGGGAATTAGTTCGTGTTTACAGAACCGCCCCCATGCCTAATCCCCATTTTGTTTTAAAAACATCTCCTGTAGCTCGCTACGTGTCAATAGAATGAAAGCAGGGGCGCCTGGGTGGTTCAGTCGTTAAGCGTCTGCCTTTGGCTCAGGGCGTGATCCCAGCGTTATGGGATCGAGCCCCACATCAGGCTCCTCTGCTGTGAGCCTGCTTCTTCCTCTCCCACTCCCCCTGCTTGTGTTCCCTCTCTCGCTGGCTGTCTCTCTCTCTGTCAAATAAATAAATAAAATTTAAAAAAAAAATAGAATGAAAGCAGATTTTTCTTCCTTACTTTTTCTCTGGTGGAGCTGTATCTGCTTCTGTGACTTTCTCCACCCGACGGTAGCGGACGCTGGAGCCAAACACCTTCCCTCACACTGCGCCGCGGTCACAGGAGTCCCAGGTCGTGCTGTGACTCAGGGCTGGGGTGGTTTCTGTCCCCGGAGGAGCAGGGGCTCTAAACAGAAAGTGAACTTGATTACAGGGAAAAATAAGAAATTTCCCCTGTGCCTGAATTTTATGGCCTGTTACTCATGTCACCTGGGGTCTCTCTGGGTCTTGGTGGAACCGTGCTAGTCCTTAGCTGAGGAAAACTTGGACTAGAACTGGAGTCCGTATTCAGACAGTGTTCATGACCCCATGCACCACTGGGGGCCCAGAAGAAAGGTGGGGGAACTACCAGAAGGTGAGCTCAAAAATACTGCTGAGTGCATCACATTTCGAGATTGGAAGAGTGTTCAGCAGAGGGACGAGAGGCTGTCATGGACGTCGTCTCAGAGTCCACACACAAGAGTATTCTGTGCCATTGGGCTTACACTGCAAAGGGACTTCCATGAGAGGAAAACATGACTACTGAGCCCACCCAAGCAGAGGGACCCTACTGTCTGCCCTCAAACGTATACGCTATGATCTGCCCCAGCTGGGGAGGCCCGGGGTTGCAAGGAGCCTGGGCTTAGGTGAGGATACTGGCCTGTGTGGCCCTGAAGAAGGGTGAACCGGACCTAGGCACTGGGGCCCTTCCCTTTGTGCTGCTTGGAGAGAATGCAGACGTTTCCCAGGATAAAGCCACCCAAGGAGAGACCTCAGACGTGGTAAAGGGTTGCCTGGGCATCTCTGAAGCTGGAGAGAAGGGAGGATACTGACAGCCTTGGGCTCAGCTGAGAGCATCCCCTTTCTCAGATGACCCTAGTCAAGGCCCAGCGGTGGTGGGATTCACCAGAGCAGCGAGGAGAACCTGCTGGGATTGGAGATCTGGGCTGTAACCCAGCATATGTCATTACCAACTCAAGCTCCAGAAAATCTGCTCATTCCTGAGCCCTGGGCTGGGGGCTCTGGGAATGGAATGCTTGTTACAAAGAGATAGGCTTCTCCAGAGAAGACTAATGAGCCCGGTGTGGGGACAGGAGAACTTCAGGTGTCCTGGTTACCTGCAAGGGCTTGCTGCCCCTGGGGGAACACCACGCTCATGGCCTTATGTTGCTTCACGTGTGAACATTTCCGTATCAGGGAATCCCCTGCAGACACAGACATGCTGCCCACCATCTCAGAGGGCACGGACTTGAGCGGGACAGGGTTTAGGGGACAGAGAGATTTCTCGGGGAAAAGTGTGGCTCTGGTCGGGTCGCCTTGGAACATTCTATGGTCACTGACCTCAGGGAGGTAAGATCCTGCCTTCTGACTTTAAAAAGTGACCACGCAGCCCTGAGAGGTCAGATGGCAGTCGGACATGGCCAGGGCAGGTGGCCCTGGATGTGAGCGTGGCCACAGTGAAACTGCACTCCTAGATTACATGCCAGGGAAGACAAAGGGGATGCCACGAGGAGGCGCCCAGAGAAGGGGGCCGTGCTTGGATACGTGAGTGGTTTTGCAAACAGTGCTTCTCTATTGGTGCAGTATTAAAAAGGATCCGATGGGGATTTGCTGCTTTGGTGGCAATGGTCGGGGCTGAATATTACCCTGAGTCCTGGAATAAAGTTAAGGTGCATCACTAGAGACAGTACCGGGTCGTCTCTTAGTGGCTTCTTAATTCTCCTATAAAAGTAAGATCTCTTCATGTAGCCTGTTCATCTGTGTGTTTATCTCTTAGAGTATTAGTAAGATTGAATAAATCGCCTGGGTGGCTCAGTGGGTTAAGCATCTGCCTTCGGCTCAGTTCATGATCTCAGGGTCCTGGGATCAAGCCCCCATTGGGCTCCCTGCTCAGCGGGGAGTTTGCTTCTCCCTCTGCCCTTTGACTCTCCTCTTCGCTTGTGGACTGTCTCTCAAATAAAGAAACAAAACCTTTTTAAAAAAGATTTAATAAAGTAAGAAAATATTGCTTGAAAGTCAAGATACATGACATTGAAGTAAAAGATACATGAGTACCTGGTTATTTAGAGCTGGTTTCAATAGTGGATCTAAAACCTCCTTGTTCCAGAGGCAAAGAAAGAGAAGGAGAGGAGAGGAGGGAGGAAATGGGAGGGGGAGGGGAGGAGAGTTAGATACTTGTGGGTGTTCCAGAGATAGGGCCTGTGCCCTGCTTCCCTAACAACCCCGTCTTGGCCTGCGTCTCGGGTGAGGGTCATCTAAGGAGATCCTAGATTACACACCGTACCCAGCGAAGTGCAGGGAGCGGCCAGTATTTCTTCGGTATCCAGGAGGGACAGGCAAATATTTGTAAAGAAGATACTTCGCATCTGCAGGGATGAGGACGACAGAGTGTGGGACCCGGTGGCTGGAGACAGAGTGGATCTTTCACATCTCGCAAGGTCCTAGCGTGGATGGGGAGCCTTGTCCGAGGACCCGATTCCTCCCCCCCACCCCAGACTTCAGCAGTCACGTGTCCCTGCAATGTGGGCACAATCCCAGCTAAAATTGGCTGAGATAATCCTGAATTGGCCAAGATGAAATTTCTGTCATTTGTTGAAAATGAGGCTGAATAAAGGAATTAAATTGAGTGTTCCGTGTTTGTGTTTGAAAATTCATACATAAGGAGGCCTAACTAAGGAGTAACTACTAGAAAGCTCTTGGATCCCAGAGATTTACTGGCATACATGCCCACGGTTTAACACAGCTCTGATGGAATTGATGTCCTTATAGCCTGGTTAAGGGTCACGTTCTTTCAAGTTACGTGGTTGTTCGAGTGCTCTGGATTAGAAGAAATGAGAGCAGGGAGAAGAGGAAATATTTAAGTAGGGTCTCTGAAATGTTTGGGTGGATTTTTATAGCATCAATATATGGTGATTTATGATACCTGGCAGTCACCGAGGAAGGGGTAAAAACCACTTATGCATCATCCAAAGGCAGTGCTGGTCCTGAATGTGAAGAAAAGGAGGCAATTTGTCATTGAAGGCCCTGGCTTTTTCTCCCTGTGGTCTGATTTCCTCTCTCAGACACCCATTAAGTACACTAGGATTGCATTGTCTTCTTTGTCCTCCCAAACTCTATGTCCTTCTGTCCTGTGGTCAAACAGAGGCAGGTGACACAATGGAAGGTATTTCAACTTCTGGAATGTTGCTACCCTAATGCATCTCAGTTTGGCTCTGTGGCATTTTTTTCCCCTTCTTATTGCTGTCATTTAATGACTTCATTTCCTAATGAAAACACACCCATGGAAATATTAAAATATTTTTATGTAGTAATGTGCTTGATCCATCAGAAGATCTGATTTAGTCCAATTGTGGCAATAAGAGGTTAAAAACACTATCTATACATTAACTAGAGGATAATGTATAGAAAATGTATAAAAAAATCTGTACATTAACTAGAGTTTCGTGTTTACTCGCTTTCTCCCAGCTTTGGAACTTGGGAATATAACACAGCAACTTGGCACTTTAAATTTCAAAACATATTGGAGTATATTTTGATTCATTAGCATGGAGCAGAACTTCAGGCACAGAGATGTATTATAAACTGCGATATGTTCCCTTTTATAATAAAACAAACCACATTTTCAAGTTTGGGAAATGTTGAAATGCACATGGTTATCATGGATTCTCTAACGTTGCGCTTACGGAAGGCGAATTTGGAATGTTTCCAAAGATATTCTGTATGGTCTTCATAACACAGAGCATGAGAAGAGTCCAGAGTAAATGGTATTGGCATTTCTCCCAGAGATTTCATGGTGATACTCTTTGTGGCAATTGTGGTGTATCTTAATGTTTCATTTATTGTTTTTCCAAAGGTCTTACTGTAAAAAGACATAAAACGCTCAAGTTCGCCATCTTGATTACATAATCCCCGGTCACTTAAGTGGGAAATCCAGTTGCAGCTTTCTGACTCATGATGGGTGCTTATGAAAAATGACAGCGCTGGGCAGAGAAGTATTTTTCTTCGGGATGAACTGGCAAAGACCCTCTCCTGTTTAATAATCTGTTTTTCACCTCCCCTTTATGGAATCATATCTCAGATCCAGAGAGAAGATATTGAGATATAAGAATATGATGATTCTCTCATTTTATTCACCTGGTGCTTTGTCACTCACACGGATAATAGAATTTTTCAAAAACGTCCTCAACTCTTACCAAATGCTGATCTGCTGGCTCCACTGAAAAGTGTTCCTTCCCTTCGGCTCAATGCTGTCATAAAGGAGATCATTACAGCGTTGCCTTTTTAACTCACTAGCAGCGAATGCCTCGTCATCCATTCACTCAGAACATGTTTCAGAGTACAGCTCCCGCATCAAGAAAACAGTCACACTACTGTGAGGTTCTTCTCTCTGCAATCTGGTTAACCTGTGACGGGCTTTTAAAAATCCCTGAGACCAAAAGGAAGATGGATTTTACCATATCTTCTCAACAAACCCTTAGTACAACACGGCCTCACACACTCACACGCACACAGGAGTTATCCTACAACATGTTGTCATGGCAACAAAACCACTAACCCACTGGGAGAGAAAACACTTGGAAAAATTTTTAAAAATGAGCATAATTTTAGGAGGACTTAAAATTATATGTGTGTATATATGTATACACACACACACACACATATGTGTGTATATATGAGTTTCTTGTTTTTTTTCTTTAGTGAGGGCCTTAAATGCAAATGCAATGTATAAGTTTAATAAAAGAACAAATACCCTTTATTCCAAATTTGTGATTTCTGTAGCTTTTTAATTTTGAATGGTTCTTTCTGTAATCTAGTTTTCTGGGAATTTATTGTGCTTTTATCTTTGGCCTCCAGCTCATCCAAATGATTACTATAATTCCATTCATACTGGCAAGCATCTGGCCCTGACTCTGCATTTTCTATTTTGTTCTCACTTTTATGAGTCTTCTCCCAGTCTCTCATTTCCTCAGCTCAACCACCTGAAATTAAGCAAATCTCGACCCTTCAAAATTTAGCACGAAAGGTAGGCCAGCAGCCACCCTCCTCCAAAAGCTTTTATTTGTGTTGCTGGCTTACTTCGGGAACTAATTTTGTTGTTCTGTGTCCATTTCATCCCCAAATCCCACCACACTATTTTCTAGAAGGAATTCTGAATGTACACTTGCATGAATCTTACAGTACCTTCCTGAAGCCAAGTCAGATGTATCAAACAAGATGAAGGATGTGTAAACAAAATGAATTTATATATTTCCTTTCTGTGTATTTGCCAGATTCTAAGGAGGCAACTGATTTAAGAATTGAGGTGAATCTTTGCAAGATGTGTTACTCCACAGTCATAGAAATCAGAAAACATCACATGCTCTGAAGAAATCAATGGAGTGTAACATAGAAAGGGATGGGATGAGATTTGGAGAGGACTCTTACCAACTTGATTCTAAACCAACTTCTTGTTATGAATATTAGAGGGTGCTTTAAAAAGTGCTTTAACTGGGGTGTCTGGGTGGAGCAGTCAGTTGAGTGTCTGACTCTTGGTTTTGGTTCAGGACATGATCTCAGCGTCATGAGATTGAGCCCCACGTCAGGCTCTGTGCTGGGCGTGGAGCCTGCTTAAGATTTTCTCTCTCTCCCCCTCTAAAAAAAAAAAAAAAGAAAAAAAAAGTGCTTTAACCAACAAAGTCAATGTCTTTTTCTGGATATGGAAAGATTATCTGATGTATTTTTTAAGTTGAGGTTTAAATTATGTACAAAGAAATGCACAGATCTTAAATGTGTGATTTCATGTAATTTTTTTTAAGTAAACTGCATGCTCAATATGGGTCTTGAACTCACAACCCCAAGATCAAGAGTCGTATGCTCTGCCTACTGAGCCTCAAGGTGGCCCTTATTTAGTGCATTTTGATGAATATGTATGCCCACGACCAGTAACTCAGTCAAGATACAAGACATTTCCATCATCCCAGAAACTCCTTCTCTGGTCCCTTCCAGTAAATTCCCGCTCCCTGTTGGCAACAACTATTTTGATTTCTAGCATCACAATTAGTTTTGTCTGTTCTCAAAGTTCCTATAAATGAGATCATACAGAACATTTCCATTTGTGTCCAGCTTCTTAGAGCAATGTGTTTTTGTGATTCATCCATGTTGTTGCATGTATCAGCAATTTATTCATTTTATTGCTGATCCGAGTTCCATGAGATGATTACGAAAAGTTAATCTGTTCCCCTGTTGATGAAATTTGGATTGTTCTCAGTTTGGGGCTATTAGGAATGAAAAATGCTAAAAACAGTCTTGTGCAAGTGTTTTTGTGGACATTGTTTTCATTTCTCTTGAGTAAATACCTAGAAATGAAATTGCAGGGTCATAAGGTAAGAGAGTATTTAACTTGGTAAGAAAATGACAGTTTTCCAAAGTGGTTGTACCATTTGACACACTCATTGCTAGTCTGAGAGAGTTCTCTACTCCTTATCTTCCTCATTGACACTTGATAATAGCATTCTACTGAGGTCATGACTCGTAAGCTTTTATTTTACATTTCTCTGATGGCTAATAATGTGGAAAGCCTTTTAAAATGTTTGTTAAATATTTGCCTTTAGCTTTTCAAGATTTTCCTCTTTTTAAAAAGTTTTTGTTATTATTTCTTTGGTATTATTACTGGAATGGAGAAGTTCTCTATATTTCTGGAGTCAAGTCTTTTTGCAGATATGTTTCATGATGTATTCACCTGGTTTGTGCCTCACTTTGTCATTTTCTTAACCTTTGATGCCTAGAATATTTAATTCTAATGAAATTTGTTTTATTGTTTCTCTTTTCTTTCAGAGTTGTTGCGTTTCGTGTCCTGTCTAAGAAATCTTTGCCTACCCCAAAGTTGTGAAGATATGCTCTATGTTTTCTTCCAGAAGCTTTATGTTTTTGTTTGTATGTTTTTCTCCATGGGATGAGATAACATCTGAGACTCATTCTTCCATGGTTGTGTTGATCCAGTCATTCAGCACTGTGTGTTGAAAGACTTTTCTTTCCACATGACACTGTCAAGGCGCCTTCACGAGGGTCTTTTTCTGGAATTTCTAGTTGTTTCTATAATCTACTTTTTAACCTTATGCCAATACCATGCTGTGTTGACTATGGTAGCTTCATAAGTCTTGAAATCAGGCAGTTTGAGTTTTGCAAATTTGTTCTTCAAATACATATATTCTTAAATTTAAAGGCCAATAATTATTTTGGCATAAGGAGATAATATATGAATAGGTACCTAAATCAATTTATACATTACCTCCCTCCCCTGTGGACAAAGCAAGAAACTATAAGCTATGGTTTAGCCTCAGGGAATAGAAATTGTTATTGGAATGGGGGCAGAGTCTTACACTTTTGATTTTATGCTCTGTTGAAGGTATGTTTAGTTCTTTTAAATGAACTCAGTAATTACTTGCATGTTTGAAGTGTGTTCATGGTGAGATATGAATCTTTCCTTAATATTGCACTGTATTTAGAGTTTTTATTTTTATTTTATTTAAATTCCAGTATAGTTAACATGCAGTGTTATATTAGTTTCAGGTGTATGATAGAGTGATTCAACACTTCCATCTACTAATTAGTGCTTTTCATGAATAAGTATACTATTAATCCCCATCACCTGTTTCCCCCATCCCCCCTACCTCCCCTCTGATGACCAGCAGCTGGTTCTCTAGAGTGAAGAGTCTGTTTCTTGGTTTGTTTCTTTTTTCCTTTGTTTGTTTGTTTTTTCTTCAATTCCACATATGAGTGAGATCCTATGGTATTTGTCTTTCTCTGACTTATTTCACTCAGCATAATACCCTCAACTCCATCCATGTCATTGCAAATGACAAGATCTCTTTCTTTTTGATGGCCGAGTAATATTCCATTATATATATATATATATATATATATATATATATTCCATTATATTATATATATATTCCATCATAATATGTATCTATATCTATATCTATATCTATATCTATATCTATATATATCTCCATCTGTTGATGTACACTTGGGCTGCTTCCATAATTTCACTATTGTCAATAATGCTGCAATAAATGTAGGAGTGTATGTATCCCTTCAAATTAATGTTTTCATTTTCTTTGAGTAAATACCCAGCAGGGGAATTGTTGGATTGTAGGCTAGCTCTATTTCTGACTTTTTGAGGAACCTCCGTCCTGTTTTCCAGAGTGGTTGCCCCAGCCTGCATTCCCCCCACCAGTGCACAGGGTTCCCCTTTCTCTACATCCTCGCCAACATCTGTTATTTCTTGTGTTGCTGATTTTAGCCATTCCGACAGGTGTGAGGTGCCATCCCATCATAGTTTTCATTGGTATTTCCCTGGTGCTGAGTGACGTTGAGCATCTTTTCAGCTGTCTGTTGGCCATCTCGATGTCCTCTTTGGAGAAATGTCCTTTCATGTCTTCTGTACTCTATTTAAAATTTAAAAAGTACTTTCCTCTAAACAAATTTACCAACTTTCCATTGACAGGGAGAGGTGATGGAAAGAGGAAGAAGACTCTTATTTGTGATTACCTGGCGTGGATCAATGTTTAGAGACACATTCTTTCAGCAAGAAGACATTACTGGCTTGGAGGCATGAGTAACATGTTCCAGGTGACTTGGTCAGCAGGTGATACAGGTGGGACATGACTCGGTGACATTTCAAAGTCACCTTTTTTTTTTTTAACTATATTACCTCTTTATTAAAAAAAAAAAAGACTTACCTTGCACCGGTACATGGGACTCAAGAAAGAGAATGCTTGTGCCGCTGGTGCACACGGCCTTCTGCCAAGACTGGTGGGAACTACACAAAGCTTCCCAGGGAAGGCCTCTCCCAGGCTCACTGAGGCCCATGGATCTGAGCTGAGCCTTGCTCACCAGTGGCGTGATGCTTAGTGTTTGTCCACAAGCAACTCCAGGTATCTTTACTAAGAAACAGGAAGACCAGTCTTTACCTTCTGGGGAAAGACCCAAGTCTGGCTTTCAAGTCCTCGGGGAAAGAATTTTCAGACTGTGAGCCTATAGCCAGTGTGAGCCCTCAAACCGTAGGATGTTGAAAGCCACGGGCCAGGTTCGATGGCCCTCAGTGAAAAAGAAAGTCAGACCTTGACTGAACATCCAGGGAAATACCACACATACCAAGCACTTAATGAAGAGATTTTCCAAAAAGCTACAGACAGAGCAAGCCTTTGTCTGCCATCCTAGAAGCGCACATCCCCCTTGACTCAGAGCACAGAAGCAGCCACAAAGGAACGGCCTCGTCTTCCCACGACCCCCAGCAGCATGACGCGGCCTTCCTACTGGGAAGGACGAGATGGGCCTTTGGCTCTCAGCTCTCAGCCTCGTACCACTGCACACGCTCGGTCTCTACAACTGAGACCTGTCCTCTTCCTGTCGCCAGCCTGCCCCTCCATCCAAAGGTCATTCCTGCCTGTTGACAAAGCTGCTCTCCCAGGTCTGGTCCCGAAGTTCAGCGCTCCCTTGACACAGAACCCACTCTTTTGCAGCATTTCCTGGAAGAGCCCTGGGACAGCTGACATACTGCGCCTCTGCTGCCCTCCCTCTCCTCCCCTGCTGCAGCAGCCAAATGCCCTCACCTCCCCCTGCACTCTCTCCCAGTCAATGCCAGTGGCCTCACTCCCACCTGCACACCCATGACATCCACATTCTCCGCTCTCCCGGAAAAGTAGTCTTCATTCTCACCTGCCATTGCAAACCTCTTATATTCTTTTATGCATGTCTTGTGTTCCCACAGCCTCGCTCTTACGTAACTCCACATTACCTCCTTCATGCTGCGTTTAAAGTAAAAGCCCAGTATGTCTTCATTGAAATGAAACAAATATGAACCTTCTCCTTAAAACATATGGGATCTCCCCTAAACATATGGGATCATCTCGAATATCAGAATAGCAATTTAGGAAAAATGACCTCAGATGTCAAGCCATGCATCTTTCCCCATTGCTCTTAAAATCAACAATGTCTGTCTTGAGTGTGAATTGTTTGGGACAACCTCACAGATCTGGCCTTACCCACCCAAGGTTCCATGAAGGGCGGTCTTGCCTGCAGCCCCCTCCACCCGCCTAATCTTGGTCGTCGCTGTTTATTGGGTTTTTAACTGGATCCTATTCCCGTCTGAAAACATACAGGAAGCCACTTGGCTATTAATTCATGGTTTTATGAGGACAAAAGAAAGGATTATGTGACAGACGGTTATGTTTCTAGACACACTGAGCAAGTAAGACCCTGTGCACATAGCAGCCACGTGTGGTTTCCACTGGGGCACGGGCCACCACGCTCAGACGTGGCTGCGGGACACGCGTGCACCTTCCTCTGGTCGGGTCCTCTTCTTGCTTGCTCTGTGTGCTCCTCTCGGTCCATTTTGTGCCATTTTCACAGAATTATCCTTCCTTCCATGGCCATTATGGTAACTGAAGAGACTTCTGGTTGCATTTCTGACCACAGGTCTTTATGTTTCAGACTTGAAGCCAGAGACCAGAAGCAGGGGGTGTGAGTGGGAGTGTCTTAGGCTAACTATGCCTGAACATGTCCTCCCCCCCCCCTTTTTTGGTCCCACACCATACATTATTTAAAAAATGGGAATGGTTGCATCTGGGTGGCTCAGTCAGTTAAGCATCTGCCTTCAGCTCAGGTCACGATCCCAGGGTCCTGGGATCAAGCCCTGAGTTGGGCTCTTTGCTCAGCAGGTAACCTGCTTCTCCCTCTCCCTCTGCTGCTCCCCTGCTCATTCTCTCTCTCTGTGTCAAAGAAATAAAATCTTTAAAAAAATAAAAAATGTGAATGATTTGTTAAGTCAGTCTTTCACCTAAGTTGACACTTCCAGTTTCTTTTAAAACACCAGGAAACTTAGGCCAGTGTTTCCCTCGGTGGAGCCGTCATTGACAGGAGCAGAGCTGTCGCTCTCCTCTTTGTAAAAGGCATGGGCGTCCCAGGCTCGCCCCCATCTCCTCCAGGGGGCCACCAACTGCAAATTTTTTTCTTTTTTCTCTTGACCGCTTCTTGGCGTTTAAACTGGTGCGCTCTGGCTCCTGCAAAGTGCTCCAGTCCGCCGTCGCTCTGCAAGTGGATGGACAGGCACGTGGCGGCTTCCTCCTTCCTGCTTGTCCTGTAAAATGCCTGGACCCAGAAAGGGTCACCTGAGTCTCTTGTCCTCGGTCACTGAGGGTGGTTTCTAGTTCTCTGAGCAAGAGTGGCTTATGTATCACTTTGAGCAGGAAGGACACATCCTTCCCGTGGAGCACTCCAGAGAGTGTCTCCGTGGCACGTCGGACCTGTCCCTGTGCTACCAGATCCCCCCCTGGCACAGCCACCGGGGGTTTAGAGCTTAGCTACTTCCTGCCCCGTGTGCGTCTGTGAGTGGAAAACAAGGGATCTCTTCACCCCAAATGAAATTACCTGATCGTCCGTGTCTCTCTTTTCCTCTGCAAATTTGACCATGGGAGATAAAGAAATGTAATCTGTTTTTATTCAGGTTACACCGCGGTCACTGGGGGGCTTCCTGCTATTCATTTATATACCATGTGAGCCTGGAATGTGAAAACAGTGTGACTGTCCACGCCTATTGATGAAAAATAACATTTTCAACTTTTTTTCTGTGAAATGTTCTGAATTTGTCAGACATGCATTTTGAAGCTATTTCAAAAATAACCCTTTCCCCCACTTCCTTACTTAAGTGCTATCCACATGATTGCTTTGAGTGTCTGGGGTATAGAATTAAGGATCTTATATGTCTGTGTACAATGATACAATTTTTCAAGGAAAAACAGAGCATTTTTGGCTTCCAAATATGCCCTTTTAATTATGCATGGCCTGGAAGCCAGTTTTTATTAGGTGAAGCTCTAATGGCTGATTCAAGTTGATAACTGCCATCCTTTACAGTCTCCTTAAGTGCTGGCTGATGCGAGAGGATACTGCTTAAATTTCCTGATAGGAACGAATTACAGGCTATTTTAATATTATCAGCAAACGTGCCTGTGAATATTTAGCCTTCAAAGAGCCAAAGCTTTGGGAGGAAACCATGACCACACTTGGTAATACATCCTAGTTCTGTAATGGTGCCAGTCTGCCTTTTCATTAATAACTCAGTAAAGTGCATGTGTCTTTTGTAAACATCTCAGATGGATTTCACAGAGTAGGTTGATTCAACAGAAATGTTGTAAGAAGACCAAATAGCACACGCTCGTTCCCTCCTCTCATCGAAAAGGCAGACTGGCCGTGGGATTGGCACTTCTCTGCTTTCCAAGCGAATCTCTGTTCCGTAAATACCCTCCCAGCCAAGGGCATAGGACTAAATAATAGGACTCAAAAAACCACAGAAACCAAAAAACAAAATGCTAGTCAGTATGAGGGTGTTCTCTTCCCATCCATCCTCTGTTCCATGGTTTGTAATTACTCAATAAATTCCAACGAGTTGTAGTTTAAACACATGACAAAACGGTTTCTTCTTCATCCTGGGGACGTGTTCAAGTTTGACTCAGCACGGCACGCTGGCAGGTGTCATCCCGGGTGCCTGGGTGGGCGATGCCGGCCGCTGCTCCGGGCCCCTTCACAGAAGCTGCCAGAGTCTACAGAAATTCATACTTCCTAAGTTTTACTCCATAGTTATACTTCCTGGTCATAGATTACAATCCCAGGGCTAGAACGGGTCTTTCATGTTATTTTATATGAATATTTAAAATTTTTTTTTCCACCCAGAAAACTCTTTTTTCGTGTCCCGCACCTCACCTTGTCCCATCACATGTTCTCTTTTCTCTCTCCAAGGACTGTGTGAAGCACATCTTAAGCGCCTGCATGAGTCACTCCTGTTTTGAGAGACATGGTTGTGAGGTTTCTGAAAGGACACGGCTCTGTGGGGTGGATCTTTCAGGATAGACTAGGGTATGTTGCAATAACAGGCTAGTGTTGGGACCCCATTGTTCGTACAGCCACCATCATATCTTGCTTGGAGGGCATCCACTCCAGGACTCGGTGGCTCCGATGTGGCTCTCCGAAGAGAGTCGCCATGCCAGCTGTGGCAAGGGCTGCCTCCTTGTTGATTTAGATGGGGCAGGACAAGCCCGGCCAGCACTGATAGTGCTTAGTTGGGTAACATTAACCATCGAACTAGTGAATGCAACCCCTTAATAAGAACTGGGGATTTAAACACTCCTCTTAAGAACCAAGTTGGTTGGGGCGCCTGGGTGGCTCAGTCCGTTAAACATCTGCTTTCGGCTCAGCTCATTACCTCAGGGTCCTGGGATCGAGCCCCACATCGGGCTCCCTGGTCAGCAGGAAGGCTGCTTCTCTGTCTCCCTCTCCTGCTCCCCCTGCTTGTGCTCTCTCTCTCTCTGTCAAATAAATAAATAAAATCTAAAAAAAAAAAAAAGAACCAAGTGGATTATCAGTTAAGTAATATATAGCCTTGGACATACCTGATTTGAAAGTTAGAGTTGAAACCGAGGGCAGGAAAACATCACATATTCTCAGCGAGGTCACGTGTAACTCTGCCCGATGTGGGGAGGTACAGGGTTGGTCTCCAGCAACTAGCGGTCTGACCCTCTGCAAACCAGTTAGCCCTTCTTACTCTCTTTTCCCCTAACTTGTTTTCTGACTATAAAAAAGAACACACGTATTGTATGGTGCACAGGGTGTTAATATGCAAATAATGAAATCATCGAACTTTACATCAAAAACTAAGGATGTACTGTATGGTGACTAACATACTATAATAAAAAATTATTATAAAAAATAAAAAAGGAAAAAGAACACATATTTATTGTGATAAAATTGAAACTTATTGACAATTATAAGGAAAATAAACAGAATAAAATACTCTTACCATGTTGGTGTTTCTCTTTATCCATGTCTGTCTGCGTATGTGTAACTATATGTAAGTATATATTTAAACAAAATTGGTACTTATGTAATATCATCTTGTCTCACATGTTTTACTTAACATAAAAATATGAAGATTATATTTCCATGTGATAAATTATTCTTTGAAAACATAGTATTAAAATTTAACAGTAGGATAGAATCACAAACAGTTAACACCCCATATTATTGAGTCATTTTCCTATTTTGGGTATTTAAGAAATTTCCGTTTCACAATATTCCATGAAATGCTGTAGGAAACATCCTTATAAATAAATATCGTGTACATCTGTGGTAATTTCTTCTGAAGACACATCAGGAATTATAATAGTGGAAATATAACTGTGTCTCATGCTAATTACATATATTGCCAATTACCCTGGAAAATCCTGAGTACAACACTCTAATTTTCTTCTAATCTTTCCCCTTAAAATAATTTATATATAGTATTGCCTTCTTATTTTAATTTCATTTTGGATGGTTGAACAGGTCAGGGTTTTTTTTTAATCATATATGCATTGATTGGTTGTACTTCTTTTGTTAATTGCTTTTCTACCCCAAGTTTTTCCAGTGGGTTATTGTACTTTCTTGTTCTCTCTTTAAAAGTTCATTTTAAGTGAATAATATTAATGTTAACCCTTTAAGTTCCAGTGACCGATACTTTAACATGACGATAATCATGTTGGTCTTGGATTAAAAGAGAAAAAGACACAGAAATGTTGGGTTAGCAGCATTAAGCAAGAACGTTAAGTAAAAGGTAATGTAAAAGCGTTATTCACATAGTCACGCTCCTAGCAATGACTATTTTTGACTGCTCACTGTGGGAATGGAGTTATACGCTCCACCTACAGCCGCTGTGGAAGACTTCTGAAAAATGGGTGCTATTCCTCCCCATTTTCCGATGAGGAAGATGAGGATTAGCAAGATCACATTGCTTCTGTAGCAACGAGCATCTTGCGGAGCCGGGATTCAAATCTAGGTTTTGTGGGCATCATAATAAGTCCAACCACAAGCCCCGCAAAAATGTCTGGGAATGAGCTTGCAGGGAATCCTGCAAGAGCTGTTACAGCTGTCTCTAGGACCCCGATCGCCAAACTTCATCTAAATGGTGCAGTGGCAATCTTCCACACCCCCAGCCCTCTGCCAAGAAAAGGCACGTCCCACAGCAAGGGCTAAGAAAGTCAGAAACCCATGCCTCCCATGAAAGTGTCATGTCCTGAATTGTCCTGGGAGAGTTTCTGAAACTATTTTTATTTTGCACCAGAGATTAAAAAATACATAAAATGCAAGGGAAGATTTCATTGTGTGTAAAGGGTCTCTGAATTTGGAGGACTTTGTGGTGAAATCTCCAGCGGCCTCCCCCATAGAACCACCAGCCCAGCGCACTGCAAACCCCGTGGAGCTGTGCAAACATCAGGGCTCCCACACCCAGGTTCTGAGAGGATCCCTAGAATATACCGGAAAGCAGAATTAGAACCCACCCCAGCACTGTGGAATGACTGTTTTACTGTGACTCCGCAGAAGTGGGAGGCAGGGGATGATGCTGGACATCCTTGGCTCAAGCACTGTGTTGATGAGAACTTCGTTTGGATTCTGTCTATGCATGTAAGTTAATATCTATTTGGAAATTGTCTCAGTCTTTGTACTTAACACCGCCTTACATTAAGGAACTTAACGATTGATTCCATCTTACACTATCAGTCTCAGAGAGCTGGATGTTTTGATTCTGTTTTCCAGACAGACTCGGGAGAAAACACTCGCTGGGGGGACTTGCTGAATGGGGTGGGGGCCTGAGAGCCCGGGGGCATCTGAGCCTGGTGTTCTCAGGTCAGGTAGGAGGTGAAGGGGGGGACCTGCGTTACTCATCGCCCCCAAGTCCAAAGCGAATTCTGGAAATTGATCACATTTCAGAAAAGCTTAAGGGGTTCCACATTACTCATTTACATTCCTTCCTTGATCATTAAACATTTATTAAGCACTTGAAGTGTGCCAGGGAGTTACACTTTCTAGGATTCTGATTCCAAGTTTGGAAAATTATATTAAAATCTTCACGTGTTCATACTGCTTGCTTGAGCTGTTTTAGAAATTTACTCAAAACAAGTGTCAGAAATGCACCTAAAGATTGATTATGAGGACCAAAGTATTATCTAGTTTAGAATAAAAGTGTTATCTAAAAATAAATTTCTCTGTCTCTCTCTCTCTCTCTCTCACAGACACATAAACACACACAGGCATGCAATTATTAAACCATGTGATTGTTACTACATTAAAGTCAATAATTGGTTGACAAAATAATTAACCTTTGAACTAGCAGTGTTTGTGGACAGCAGAGCATTTAATTCCTGTGCTCTCTCTAGCTGGTGGAAAATGGGGCCGTGTTTTTGTTATTTTCCCTAGGGAACAAATAGTATTGACTCTACTGAGAATTATTCTTAAGTGTGTCTTCAATTCTTACAAAAATGTGAGTATTTTTCTTGAAATAGTGCTTACTTCTTTTTTATTTATTTTTATCAAGTATAGTTGACATGCGGTGTTCTATTAGTTTCAGGTGTACAGCACAGTGATTCAACAATTCCGTGCATTTGTCAACGCTCATGCTCTTAACCCCCTTGACCTATTTCTCCCATCCCCCCACCCACCTCCCTTCTGGTGCCCACCAGTGTGTTTTCTCTATTTAAGAGTCTGGTTTTTTGTTTTCTTTTTTTCTCTGTCTGTTCATTTGTTTTGTTTCTTAAATTCCACATACGAATGAGATCATATGGTATTTGCCTTTCTCTGTCTGACTTATTTCACTTAGCATGATACTCTCTAGTTCCATTCATATTGTTACAAATGGCAATATTTTCTTTTTTTATTGCTGAGTAATATTCCATTGTATATATACACCACATTTCTTTACTCATTTATTATCGATGGACACTTGGGCTGTTTCCTTGTCTTGGCTATTGTAAATAATGCTTCAATAAACATAGGGGTGCATATATGTTTTTGAGTTAGTGTTTTCATTGTCTTTGGGTAGATACCCAGTACTAGAATTACTGGATCATGTGGTATTTCTATTCATACATTTTTGAGGAACCTTCACCCTGTTTTCCACAGTGGCTGCACCAGTTTGCATTCCCACCGACACGTCCTCGCCAACACTTGTTGTTTCTTGTGCTTGTGATTCTAGCCATTCTGACAGGTGTTAGATCATATCTCATTGTAGTTTTAATTTGCATTTCCCTGATGATGACCGATGTTGAGTACCTTTTTCTGTGTCTGTTGGCTATCAGTAAGCCTTCTTTGGAAAGACGTCTATTCAGGTCCTCTGCCCAGCATTTAGTCCATTGACACTCAAAGTAATTATTGATAGGTATGTATATATTGCCATTTTGTTACTTGTTTTCCAGCTGTTTTTGTAGTTCTTCTCTGTCCTTCTTGTTCTCTTCCACTGTGGTTTGATGACTTGCTTCAGTGATATTTGAATTCCTTTCTCTTTAGTTTCTGTGTCTCTATTACAGGCTTTTGATTTAAGGTTGCCATTAGGTTCATATAAAACATTTTATGCATATAGCATCTATTAAGTTGATGTTTGTTTACGTTTGAACCCCTTCTAAAAGCATAAGTTTTGACTTTCCCCTCACATTTTATGTATATGAGTCCATATTCTACATCCTTTTATTTTGTGAATCCCTTGACTGACTTTTATAGATATGATTTATTTTACTGCTTTTGTGCTTTGACCTTGTACTGGTTTTACGAGTGATTAATTGACCAGTTTTATTTTGTTTGTGTTTACCTGTGAGATTTTTTTCCTTCTTAGCTTTCTTACTCCCGCTTATGGTCTTTCCTTTCTACTCAAAGAATTCCATTGAACATTTCTTGTAAGGCTGGTTTTGTGGACACAAACTCCTTTAACTTTTGTTTGTCCGGGAAACTGTTTTTGTCTCCTTCTATTCTGAATGATAGCCTTGCTGGATAGAGTATTCTTGGTTGCAGTTTCTCCCTCTCAGCACTTCGAATGTATCATGCCACTCTCTTTGGGCCTACAAAGTCTCTGCCGAAAAAGCAGACGATAGCCTCGTGAGGTTTCCCTTGTATGTAACTGCTTTCTCTTGCTGCTTTTAAAATTCTCTCTTTAACACTACTTTTTTACCATTTTAATTATAATGTGTCTTGTGGAGGACCTCCTAGAGTTGATTTTGACAGGAATTCTCTGTGCCTCCTGGATCTGGCTGTCTGTTTCCTTCCCCAGATTCAGGAAGTTTTCAGCTACTATTTTTAGCTACTGTTTTCGCCGCCCCCCCCCTTTCTCTCCCTTCTCCTACTGGGATCCCTGTAATGAAAATGTTGGTACACCTGGTGGGAGTCACTGAGTTCCCTTAACCTATTCTCATTTCTTATTATTCTTTTTTCTTCTTGCTGTTCAGCGTGGTTGCTTTCCATTGCTCCGTCTTCCAGCTCATGGATCCATTTTTCTGCTTCCTCTAGTCTACTATTTATTTCCCTCTAGTGTATTTTCAATTTTGGTTGAGTTCTTCATCTCTGGTTGGCTCATGTAAAAATGTTCTATCTCCTCATTGAAGGCTTTACTGAGATCCTCTATTCTTTTCACATGCAGTGACTATGTTTATGACCGTTACTTTGAATCCTCTATCAGGTATATCGCTCATCTTCATTTCATTTAACTCTTTTGCTACAATTTTGTTCTGTTCTTTCATTTGGGAAACATTCCTCTGCCTCCTTATTCTGTCTAACTCTCTGTGTTTATATCTTTGCACTGAGAGTCCATTCCATCTCCTGATCTTGAAAGTTGTGGCCTTATGAAGAAGAGGGTCCTGCAGTGCCCTGCGGGGCCATGTCCCCCATGTTCACCAGTACCTGGCACTTCAGGACAGCCCGTGTGTGTGTTTTTTGCACCCTACTGTGTGCTGAGCCGTGTCTGCCTTCAGTCCAGTCGGCTGCAACAACCCGTTTTGCCTGTTGTCAGCAGGATTTGATCCCTGTGCTGTTGCTGGGCTAGTTTGGAGCTGCTGTGGTTTTGTCTTCGGGTGGTGTTGGCAGTTAGACCAGATGCCTGCCTTCAGCCTGTTTGCCCAGGCTGCCGTTACTTGGAACTGCAGGACGATTTCCCCGCCTTGTGCCCTGGGAAATTTTGGTGAGTGGGCGAGGCCTGCTTACAAACCACCTGCCTGCCTCCAGCCCATCTGCCCAGGCTGCAGGGACCCTGAGCTGCAAGGCTCTCTCCCTGTGCTGCCCCCGGAGGTCTTGGTTGGTGGGCAAGGCTGCGGTGAGGTCAGATGGCTGCCCGTGCTCTGTCTGGCCAGGCATGGCATAGACACACGGATCAGGAGGTCACCTTCTCTGTACTGCTAGTGACAAGCTTCAGCTGCTGTGGCTGCAGTCAAGCTGGTGTGTCCAGTTACCTTCTCCTCTCCCCAAGGCAGGAGTCCCTTTGGAGTGGTGCTGGTCCCTGCCCAGGGCTGCTTGCAGGAGGAGATGCGGCAGGATCAGCTCTGGAGGGACTCCCGCTGAGTGGGGCAGGGTGGATGGCAAATCCAGGGGACGATTGCAGGGTGGGGTGTGCGGTGTTAGCAAAGTTGCTGGACAGCGTTCATGCTGGTTCCCACAAATGCCTGGGTGTCTAGGCTGGAGGGGCAGAGGGTTGGTGCCTGCCAGCTCTTTTTGTCTTGGAGAAGTCCCCCAAAGATCCGTATGCCTCCTGTACACGTTCTGAGATCAGTAAATGAAACTCCTTCACATACGCCCCAGGCATTTTTCAAACTGCTGTTTCTATGCTGTCTGTGTGGACGGGTGGGTTTTGTTATGCGGTTTTAAGGGTACAGACTCAGTTTCCTATCACCCTCAGGCTCTCCAGAGCTAAGCACACTGATTTTTTTAAGTACCCAGTATTAAGGCTCACTAATTGCAAAAACTCCGGAAGTTAAGCCCCACTGGTTCTCAAAGCCAAATGTTATGGGGACTTGTCTTCCCAGCGCGGGGTGCCTAGGGTTCCTGGGGTGGGGACCGCTCCTCTCCCTTCTCTGTGCTTCTCCCATCTGTGGTTAGTCTCATAAGGACTTTGATTCTTGACCACATCTGTGCCCCTCCTGCCCTTTTCATTGTGGCCTCCTCCCTACAGTTAACGGTGGAGGGTCTGTTTTCCAGTCCTTGGGTCATTGTCAGGGTCAGCTGCACTGATGTGGCTGTGATCCAGGTGTGTCCAGAGGACCAGGTGAGCTCAGGGTCCTCTTGCTCTGTCAATTCCCAGAAGTCTCTCACTTGCTTCTTTCTTGACCATAGGTGTCTCTGTTTCTAAGGAATCTCAAATTATTTTTCTACAGCTTACCTCTCATTCAGAAGCAACCCCAACATCAGTGAAATAAATGGCAGTTATGTTCCAATATTCATGTGTTCCTCATCTCATTTTGCTAATTTGACAAAGATAATAAACACTTTTCTTAAAGAATTTGGTAAAGAAAAATTGTAGAAATAACTTTATTATATTCAAGCCTTTTCTGTATCTAATTTCAGCGAGCAAAAGGGTAAGATTGGGTAAAGAAAGGAAATAGAATATAAATTTCAACTGTATTTGCTCTTTTCATTTTACTAGGGGAGCAAAGTACTGTTTTGCAAAAATGTCAGTGCAAGCCACGTTTAATGAAATCCAACCCGAGTTGACATATCTTGGTTGAAACTCTAATAGCCATAGAAAATTATTCCACACGATATCTTCAACACGTCTTTGAAAGGGCAATTTTCACTTTTTTTGAGCACTGAAACATTTTGGGGGAGTGAAAATGATTAAAAAACTGACCAGTCTTCATATACTTAAACGTGGACTTCACATTAGTTTTACTCGCAGCCAATCTGTTAGATTCCTGTTCAGGGTCTGCTCCTGCCCCGTGACTCCGGTCTCTGAGGGGCCTGTTAACCAGCAGTGTCTGGACCTTCTTCTAGAGTTTGAGCTCCCACTTCATGCTGTTTCAGTCCTGTCCCGTGTTCCTGAAGACCTCACAGCCCCGCTCACTTCCCCTCACCCCTTGTGCACCGCAGCAACCCTAAGTTTTTATCTGAGGAAAACTGTATTTTGCTTTGTAAGTTCAGGGATCCCCCATCTTATAGATACACGCACACACACGTAGAGATGGGCATACACACGTGCACACAGATACAGACAGGTATACACACGTGCACGCATACACAGGCATACACACATTCACACACATGCGGACACACACATACAGATGGGCATACGCCCGTGCATGCACATACAGACACATACAGAGGCACACATCCTTATAGACACACGTACAGAGACACACACACACATATACACACATACACACACACAGACACCTGTACAGAGAAGCACACACGCATGCACACGCAGCTAACACTGCTCAGGGCACTTCATCCACACCCAGGGGGACTATTTTATGGACGCCCTGACCTGAAATGTGTTAATATCAATACAGAAATAATGTAATGAACGATCGGTTTTGTAAAGCTATTTGGGCAAAGGCTGCCTTGAGACATTTTAGAATCTCTTAATGAACAAGTCGTCATTTTAATTGTGTCCAGACAACTCCCCACATCAAAACACACGGTGCCAAGGTTAAGGTCTTAGCAACATGGTAGTGCGGGTGTTGATCTTTATAAGGACAGGTCTCAATATTTGGAGGTATGGGATTTCTGTTCCTTTTTTAAAGGCTCCTGCTCCTGCTTCGGAATGTGTGAGAATTCTCAAGCCTCTCTTAAGAGGTGGGTGAGAAGTTCACGGGCTGTTCGCTCATATCCCATTGTACTCGGCGCTGCCACTGTCGCCCCAGTCAAACTGCAGCTTGGTGTCCCGATGGGGGCCTCAGCCGGGAAGCTCTCGACCCGTCTGGAGCTCGTTTTCTCAGCCTGAAACAGGAACAGCATGAAAACAGGCACACTAGGGTTGGCACGGTGACGTGCACACTCAGAAAGGGCTCTGGTAGGCGAAATGCCCACGAGGGGACGAGACAGCTCAGTCACGTGTCGCTTACCTGGACGTCTGTGTGCTTCCGTGTGGCTGTGCACACCCTCCCACATTTTACTACAAACACCCCTCTTGTAAAGTCAGGCGAAGGGAATGTTGTTCGTGCCAAGTGAGCATTTTTGTGAATAAATCAGGTGTGGAAACATCACGGCGGGATGGTAATTTGCCCTACGCCTACCCTCCTCCTTAGCGGGATTGTCATGTGTAAGATGCCTGATTGACCTCAAAGAAGGCTCTAGCATTTGCAGAGGTGACTATTAGTGCTGACTTTAATAGGCGATGGCTGTCGTGTGCTGAGAAGTTGAGCACAGCTAAATGCCTGGAGACCTGAGACCGCACCTGCTGGCCATTCGGAAACTGCTTTTCCAATAAAGGCTCCCCAGACAGGGCACTGCGCCCACCACAGGATCTCAGGGGAATGATTTAGAAGGTCCTGATTAGGGGCCACTGCTACATCCAGATCCCTGTGGTTTGCTAAAATGTCCAGGGGGCCAGAGAGCGCCTGCCAAATGCAATTCAAGAAGCAAAGCAGACACTCAGCTTGGTCGGGGCGCATTTCCTGACTAGCCTTCAGATCATGTCACACCAGGACCTGGAGACTGGAAGAGGAGCCTGTCCCCCAGAAGGCTGGAAGCTTGTGCTATCGTTTCTGCTTTGTGACAATTAAAACAGAAACAAGGAGGCAATTCACACAATCTTGTATAATAACGATAGTCAGAAAATCTATTTACAATATGTACTATATTTATGAAAAAAAAGTCTGTGCTTAAATGGACCCACAGTGTTCAAACCCTTGTTCAAGGGTCAACCATACTAAAAGGTGCACTGCGGGTGGGGACCACTATGCAAAAACGGATTCATCTTGGGTGGTGGGAATAAAAGTTTGTTTTATTTTCTTATTTTAGTTGGAATTTTTAAAAATTGTCTACACTGCACCTACAACAATTTTGTAACTAGAAAAAATAGTAATAAAAGTTATTTTTTACTATGCCTTTTAAAAGCCAACAATGTCTTCTCTTGAAGTAACATTCTCATTGCTAGATAAGAGTAGTCAGAGGTAAAGTCAGCCAAGAGCGAAATCACCTGCAGTACAGGCTGGCAGGCTGAGATTGGGGGCCGGGGGTGGGCACTGCTCAAAGACAACGCGGAAGATACTTGGGGGAGGGGTACCCGTTTGATCTCTTTCACTGTAGGTCTCAAGCTCCTCCTAATTATAGGTTCAAGATCACCTTGAGCCCTTTCTGGCTCACAGGCTTGGTTTGGCACACCTTCTCCCGTTTGCGGTTAACTAACCTTCTTTCTGTGTATTTTAGTTCCAGAGCGTTCAGTTTCTATGGCAATGATGCTATTTGAAATGTAGAAAAAGGCCACTCTGTAGATGCAACGTTTCTTTCTGGTGCAATGTACACTCACTAAAATCCACGTAAAAGACCGTAATCCCATGTGCACAAGGTGACGTGAGAAGTGAGGACGGAATTGTGTGCACGCAGAATGCGTGGGTCTAAAAAGCCGGGGGGGTGCTTAATTGTTAAAATTAGAGGCTGGGAAAAAGGTGAGTCCTCAAAAGGGGGTAGAATGGCAAAGATGAGAAACCAGTGCTGGAGAGGAGGGACCACTCCCTGTCCCCAGAGCGAGGATGGGAAGAACAGAGAGTGGGAACCAGAAGCCAGGGCGATGGGACCTAGGTGTCTCGGAGAGTGTCAGGTGACCAAGTGGGGCCACCACCGTTCAAGGACTGAGGGACTCAGCCTCTGATGGCCCCCTCGGATGGCTTACGCACCTTGCAGCCCACCTGTGGCTTCCTACAGGATTTATGGAGCCAGACCGGTCAGAGGAAGGGGCAGTTCAAGTCCTTGCAGAAAAAGCATGAAGCGTCGCTTTGTGTCTGATCCTTACGAATTTCCAGAGCCGATGTATCTTTGTTCTCACATCCAGAGAGCGCTGATCAGGAAAAGATGGAAAAAATTCTGCAGTCTCGACCATGAGTTAGCAATAAATCATTAAACAAGCCCCACCCCAGATTCATGGTGGCCACTACAACGATAACGGAGAGTGTGTTATTTGGGGGGCGTATTGTCTATAGCCTCCATATTTAGGCTGATAAATCACAAAGTACATTTATATGGTCTCACTCGGAGTTTTGCAACATCAACCAGCAATCTCTCCCCTTCTGTGCATGCCTTTCCTCTTTTAAATCCTATTCATGAGAGAGAAAGCAAACATTCATATCGCAAGACTTGGCAAAGAAAAGCAGAATTTTCCCTTTTTTTCTGAGACTTTTTTTAATGGTGCTTTCCTTAACCAGAGCACGTGGGATTTCAATGTCGTGATCTTCGTTGACATCAAACCGCCACAAATGTATGAGTTTTATGGCAGGAATTTGTGGGTTGCATGGAGGGATATGCCAATAAAAGGGAGCAACATTCTGCTAAGAATCAGAAATTCCCAATGACAATTATCTGTCAAGGGGGAAAAGGAGAAATAAAGTAAGAAGTTTAGAAATGTCACAAATTAATAAATCATAATATTAGTAACTCTAAGCCTGCGATGAGCTGTGATTACACCTACCACGTGGGCTGCCAGCCAGATACACGAATAAAACATTTTAATTCATTGTCTTTGAAAAGTTCCTATTAGTGTTTTCCAAAGGAGCTTTCCAATCTGTCAAGTTTATCTAAGACGACTCAGACGTTGATTTTTATGCTGCTATAAATGGTTTTTACAGTTGTCATAAACTCAGAAACATGATAGGCTGGATACTATAACAGCAAGGGTCCCAATTAACGTGTTCCTTGCCTGATTTTAAATAAACATCAGTTTCTATATCATTACTTTAGCCTTTGATTTTTTTTTCTCTAAGAAAAGAAAAGCCAGGAGTACCTGTGACAATGCAGTAATGTGTATTTTCAAATATCAAAATAGAATATGGCTTAGCTGGATCTGACCGAGTGCACAAATGAACTCAGAGGCAATTAAATCGAATTTCAACATTCTTTATAAAAAGGGCTAGAGGAGAGAATGTGGTGAGTTGTATGGATGTATTCGATTCACCATTTTTGTATCTATAATTTTGGGGCATCTGGAACTTTGTTAGATCTCTTTTGCAATGACAGAACTCATTTTATTTCTAAAGTATGGACTTCACTTAAAAAAAAAAACTGGGGGGGTGGCGGGTAGCTCAGTCAGTTAAGCATCTGCCTTCTGCTCAGATCATGATCTCAGGGCCCTGGGATCGAGCTCCGTGTCTCCCTGTCCCTCTGCCCTTCACCCTGCTTGTGCTGTCAATCTCTCTCAAATAAATAAATAAAATCATTAAACAAACAAACACACGGAGTTTATTGTGAGTGCCACTCAGAGTCAGAATCAGAGGACATTTGCATTATAAATGTTTGCGGAGATGAACGGGTTCTTTCTCCCTTGGTAATATCCCATTCGGTGATTGATCAGCCCGAGCACACATATTTGCTGTGATTTGGATCTTTGAAGGGCTCTGCTCTTTATAAAGTGTCCTGCTTCATGGTCACTGAAATAAGTCTGTTGTTGTCTGGTGCTGGCACGTGGATCCAGCCCGACTCCTTACACGACTTAGCCCATCACAAGGGCGACAATATCCCACAGTGTTCTGAACCCTGACGTTAGAATAAGTTAGGGAGCCGAGGGGACCCAGGTGTGTGGGCGCTCCATACGCCCTGATTGTCGGGGTGCTGCTCAGCAAGGAGGGACCCAGACAGCAGTGTGCGTCCTGCTGCCGCCCACCGGCTCCCTAGGCTGCTGTCATCCTGCCGCCCCTCCGGCTGCCCTCACGTGGCTCGTCTCTGCTGTGCCGGCCCAGTCCTTCCGCTGCCCTGGGTCACCGCCCTGCGCGAGCCTTGCCGCCTGGAGACATTGTGCAGAGCTGAATGTCTGTGTCATCTTTAGCCCAGAGACCCTCAAGGGAAAGAAAACACATTCACACATGTAGCTGAACTTGAATAAAAAGGAATGCGACCATTCCTTATTTTATTCTTTCCTCCAGGTGGATATAACTTTCATCTCCTCTGGAATGCTGCAATTCCATCCTATGTCTTCCATTTAAAAGACTTGGGAAGACAAATGTGGGGAGTGGCTGTCAGTATTCATTTTCTAAAATGAACACCGAAGCTTATCAATGGAATGTAAGGAATAAAAGGACCCACAGAAACATTAGATTCTAGTCATAACCTTGTTGTTATTCACTTTCTGAAGGACCCTGGGCAGGTCCCAGAATTTCCAAGTCTGAATTCTCTTGTTCAACAAATAGCAAGGATAGGATTACATGGTGGGTATTTTTCTTTCAAGCTATGTTTTCTTTTTTTTTTATTTAATTTATTTATTTTAAAGAGAGAGAGAGTGTGTGAGTAGGGCGAGGGGCACAGGGAGAGAGAGAAAGAGTCCCAAGCAGACTGCCCACTGAGCACGGACCCTGACATGGGGTTTGAGCCCATGACCCTGGGATCAAGACCTGAGCTGAAATCAAGAGCTGGGTGCTCAAACGACTGAGTCATGCAGTCGCTAAGTTTTTTGACTGTGCTCCGTTCTTAAGTTTATTTGGTGCAGAAAATCTTAGTAGATGTTAGGAGGTGGTGTAACCCAGAAAGCAGGTGGAGGGCTCTGTCGCATTTACTGTGTTCCTGGGAGAGGGAGCGGTGCGTGCGGCAGGAACATGGTGGAGGGAGCGCAGGGTCCCTCACAGCCAAGTTCTGGGCGAGAGTCCGCAGTTAGAGGATTGACTGTCACACACCGTAGAACTGAGGACAGAAACGAGACTGGGACAAAGCAGGCCGAGGTTTGATGCAGGAGGAAAACCAGTGACATTTAGCCCCAGTCACACGATGCGCTCTACTGAAGCCCCACCAGTCCCTTACCATCTTCACAGTGACCCCAGGCTAGAGCGCCCAGCTCCTGATGAATCACAGAGCTTTGGAACCTGATTCACACGATGCAGCTATTAACAGAGGCCTGAGAACAGATGTGCAGCAGTGGGGGGGGGGGGCAGACCTCAGGCTGCGGACAGTGGCCTCTCCTTGCTACCCCTCGCTGATGGGCTCCCCCCGTTCGAGGGAGGAGCGAGGGAGGAGCTCCCACACCCATGACCCGTCGCTGCGGGGGTGCTGGGAACTTCCTGTAAGCATCTTTGCTTTTCCTATTGTAAACACTCTGTGCTAATTCTTCAGGATGTCACACAGTTCAGACAAACACACGTCTGTCTGCAGTGTGCCGAAGGGGCTTCTCTAAGTCAAAAGCAGCTCTACCAGCAGGCTGGAGCTCAGAAGCGAGGGCTGTCTGTCCTGTGTGCGTGGGTTTCCTGACTCATCAGACGGTTGTCACTCGGCAGAGCTGCACAGACGGTCTGTCCTGCTGGCATACAGCTGGGAAGCCCCTGGAAATGAGTGCGTCCAACCTTGCATCATATCGTGGTCCCCCTGTTCCTGCCTACCTCTGACCTCCCTCCGAGCTGTGAGTGATGCTCCACGGTTGCTCTTTGCCCCTGACTTTCCTGGGATGAGGCCCAAGTCAATGAGCTTATCCCGAAGTTCTTTCTGGATTTTTTTAAATTCTTTTGTCAGAGAAAGAGAGCAGAAGGAGGGGAAGGAATAGACAGAGGGAGAAGCAGGCCCCCACTGAGCAGGGAGCCCGACATGGGGCTCGATCCCAGGACCCTGAGATCATGACCTGAGCGGAAAGCAGATGCTTCACCAACTGAGCCACCCAGGCGCCCTTGAAGTTTCTTCTGAAGAGGCCTTTCTTCTTGGGAATTTTGGGCCCTTTTCCCATGTATTGTATCCCATCTCATTCTGAAATAATTTCTTATGAGAGATGGTTCATTGACAGTGTCCCCACTCATTCCTAGTTTTTTTCTGTCTTCAAACGATAATGGGGTGCTTGGTCTATATAAAGGACCTCACTGAGCTAGCAAGTAGACAAAAGCATTTTAAAAATGGATTCTGGGGCGCCTGGGTGGCACAGCGTTTAAGCGTCTGCCTTCGGCTCAGGGCATGATCTCAACGTTATGGGATTGAGCCCCACATCAGGCTCCTCCGCTATGAGCCTGCTTCTTCCTCTCCCAATCCCCCTGCTTGTGTTCCCTCTCTCGCTGGCTGTCTCTATCTCTATCAAATAAATAAATAAAATCTTTAAAAAAATAAAAATAAAAAATAAAAAATAAAAATGGATTCTATTCTCAAGAACCATAAGATCGCACATGATAATGTAAATAAACACCATTTGTTAAATGTTATATGGTAAATGTGTTCTAAAAGTTCCCTTGAAAGACTGTTAACTTTCTCTAACTGTTGGAAAGTCTTCTGTATTTTGAGTATTTTATGTAGATTGATTTCTAGCTGACCTGTATTTTCTTTATCAAATCCACTTTTAACTGAGAAAGGTTTTTCACTACTGAAGAACTTAAGATCACATCATTGAAGTGCTGAATTTAGGAAGGGAAGCTCCAAAATTACTATTATTATTATTTTTTAAAGATTTTATTTATTTATTTGACAGAGAGAGACAGGGAGAGAGCGCAAGCATGGGGAATGACAGAGGAGAAGGAAAAGCAGGCTTTCCGCTGAGCAGGGACCCCAATGTGGGACTCAATCCCAGGACCCCGGGATCATGACCTGAGCCTAAGGCAGACACTTAACCATCTGAGCCACTCAGGCACCCCTCCAAAGTTATTTTTACTAATGATGGGCTTTACGATAAGTTTATGGCCTTCTGAGTGGATTTCGAAGAAACTAATACAAATCTATATGTGTAAATGATTGTAAGTTTGAAAGAATTATTTATTTTGTTTGAATGTTACTAGGAGGAGAGGCATGAAGGATGTGGAGGAGAGGAGAGAGAGAGAAACACAGAGTTAAATGTCAAAATTAGTCAAAATAAGGACGTTGAAATATAAAGATGCTTTAGACAAAAATAATCATCCATCATTTTGCTTGGAAATGACTTTTAAATCTGATAATGTAACATTTTTTATTCTAGAAAAATGGAAATTCTTTTTTCTATTCTCAGGAAAATTGTTTGTTGAACTTTTGCTGCATTGCTCATTGGTGAATTAACCAGATTAAGACCTCAGACTGATGTCCAAAAGGCCGTGTCCACTCACTTGAGGTGCTGCTGGCGACTGCCCTGAGGCCGGCAGGGGGTAGACCTCTGCATTGGAAGAATTTTGGTCGGCGTTGTAGACTTACAGAGACTTTGAGGGGGTACAGGTGACACGGGGGCCTTTATCTTCTCATCGGGGTGCTTGGACAACAGATTTCTGGGCCAGAATGTTGTGTTGTCATGCATGAATGGGAGAAGATGAATGCCTGTTTCAAACAAGTCCTTCCAGTGGAAATCAGAACCCGCCACACCCCATGAAGGAGGAACCATGTGTTGAGGCCATGTCGTCAGCACCAGCTCTGCAGTGTGGAGACAAAATCACAGAAGGGGACTTGAGACCCCTCCTGAGCCCCTTGGTGTCCTGGTCACCCAATGAAGATGGAAAAGAAGGGGAGATGGGGATTTGGCTATAAGCAGATTTCAAGCTAATTAGAAAAAGGATATACGTGAAATAAATAATGTAAAATAGTTTGTGAGCAAGTGCTGATATGCATAATAGAGAAGATAACAGGACAGCTAAGGAGGTGGGGCTCCATGCCAGAGCGGTGATGAAAGGCAGATGAAAGGCAGAGAGCGGGTATGGATGGTCGGGGGTGAGTCAGGATCTGGGTAAACAAGAAAAGCAGGGCGAGCAGTTCCGAGGATGAATGAGCGAGGCCCGAGGCTCTAGAGTGTCAGCTGGAAAGAAGGAGGCCTGGACAGAGACCCAATTGTGAAGCTTGTTGATGACTAAGCCAAGGAATTTGGAATCTTTCCAACAGCAGGGGACGGCTCTAAGAAATCATTCTTCAACATTTTAGGGGGGCTCTTCTCTATTATTTATTTGTCAATCTCACTGCTATTCACTCCTTGTCAGAAATTTGTAACCTGGAGAAACATGGAAAATGGCTGTTTAAGAAGAAAAAAGTGAATCTGGTCCCATATGAAGAAAGGGAGGGTGAGGGAAAAAAACAAATGTCTGTAGACCGATGGGTAGACCAGAAGCACACTGCTGTGTTCCGATTGCCTGTAATCATGGCAAGCATAGATACAGAAGATGAGATGTTAGGACTTGGGGACTGAATGACTGTAGGAGATAAACAAAAGAGAAAGAAGTAAAGGGGCTCTGAGGTTTGTTCTCCGGGGAGTAACTCTACTGTGCATGGGAAGAGGACCAGAAAGACCCTTCCAGCCAACATAGCCCATTTCCTCTTACCATAGGGTCCAGCAATGTCCCAATAGGAATACAACGCGAGCCACAAATGGAATTTTTAAGTTTTCTAGTAGCCACATTAAAAAAATTGAAGCAGAAAGTTTTTATGTTAATAGTATTTTATTTAACCCCATGTAGTCAAAGCTTTATCATTTTCACCTAGTTCCATATAAACAATTTCCTGTGAGTTTCCATTCTTTCTCTTTAGGCTAAGTCTCTGAAATTCAGCATGTGTTGCACACTAACAGCACACCTCATTGCGTGGTCAGTAAGCGACAACCATCTTGGACATGTAGCTCTAGACTTTGAACTAATGGTCCCATAAAGGGTTAACACCACCCACCAAGGGGTTGACTTAGATATTTCAAGGGTCAAATATATAAATGTTGCATGCGCACGAGTGCTGCCATACTTGGACTCTTGATTCATGAGAAGCCTTGAGAAGAGGGCCAAGAAAGCATTTCTAGAACATTCTTCAGAAGAGTATATTGCTATCATTTGCCAAATTCATGGCTGTTCACGTGTCAAAATCTTTTTTTTTTTTGAGATAAGATGCATATAGGGAGAATTTCGTGACGTAGTAATCTTTTTGCCCAGTCTGAGGTCATCAGCAGAAGTCCTCTGACCCAAAAGCAGCCTGTCACCTGTCACTTGTAGCTGACCTCTGTTTGGACAGCCTGGTATTTAGAACAATTCAAACACAGCGGCAGTGACTTTGAGCATCATTAGTCAAAGCACGTACTCTCCATGCTCCACATACCATTGCCTACATCGAGCATCTCCACGTGTTCCCATTACCTGCTTGCCTCTGACGGCATTTCTGCTCCAGCTATTCAAAATTGATGCCTGTGTAAAGCCAGACTAACAGGGAGCAGAAAACCAGGGCCCCGACACTTGGGTTCACTGGTTGACTGACTTTCATGGAATTGCTTTGTGCCTTCAAACCATCAGCCCGGATTATTGTGCTCACCCTTACGACGTTGTTAGTGGCATTTAATATACTCTACCCTGACTCCTTCTGGAGCTGAGGGACAGATTTTCTCTTGTCTTGGTACCAAAATAGCTGAGCTTCTCTAGAGCAACTAATTAGGAGACTGAGAATCATTTCCTCTTCTATTTACGTCTTGCAAAGGCTGCCAGGAAACTGATGGCCAGATTCTTATCCCACTTCTGCTAATGAATATATAGGGCAATATTATAGTTGTTTTCTGTTAAACTCACCCTTGGCTGTAGCTTTTCCTTTCTAGACTTTTATGTAGAAATTTCTTCAGATAATTATTTAATGTTTATTTTATTTTGTTGTTCTACTCTAATGGGGATGTTCTATCTATCTATCATCTATCTATCATCTCTCAACTCAACCCATCTACCCATATTTCTCCAAGACAGCGCTTCTAACCCCACTCCATTTATTTGTTTCATAGGCAGATCCCATATTCTTTGCTTATCTGATGCTGAGACACATCTGATTGGTATAGAGTTGGCTATTTGATTCCAGGCTGGGCCAGTGAGTCTTTCTCAACAAATTTTTTGGGTTTGAGGCTCAAAGAAGTGTCTCACCAATGCCTGAATTTGTAATAGCAATACTCAAGTATAACAATAGAATGGGATAAGTAATAGTACCACTGGAATAGCAACAAAAGGGCATTAATAGTCATAGTAGCACTGTACAATACCAGCACAAGGATGGTATGGTTGACTCTTGAACCACGCTTTGTGGGTCCATGTGTATGTGGATTTCTTTTTGATAAATACAGGACAGTATTGTAAATGGATTTTCTCTGCCTTAAGATTTTCTTAATAACATTTCCTTTTCTTTTGCTTACTTTTGGTAAGAATACAGTATTTAATACATATAACATACAAAATACGTGTTAATCAACTATGTTATTGGTAAGGCTTCTGGTCAACAATAGGCTATTAGAAGTTAAGTTTTGGGGGAATAAAATTTATATATAGATTTCCAGCTACATGGAGGGTTGGGACCCCTAACACTGGGTTGTTCAAGGGTCAACTATAATTGTAATAGTAACACTAGAATAGCAAAACAAGGGCAGTATAGTAACCCTCAAGATTTGTCAGCAGCCATGCTTTGCACCATGCAAAGACACCATTCTGGAGAAAGAATGGATCTAAAACACTGGGGGATGATGAGTGGGGAAGGAGTCCATATGGACGTTCAAGTCCAGGTTTGTTTGCTCCTGGGGCTTAGCGCAACCTCATTTGGGTGAAGTTGGCTGTTTAATTTTGGTTTGAACTCTGGGAGACACCCACTACTTTTTCCAGTAAAGGACTTTCTAGTAAAAGTAGTTACAGGTGGAGAAGAGCTCTGGGTCTTGCAACTTAAGCAACAACTAACACACTATTTTGAAAGACAACTTAAGAAACACAGTGGAACAAATAGGTTTAGAAATACAATTAGTTTGGAAAATTTGTCAAGAGTAAAGCAGAAAAGACCCCAAACCTGTCACTGTGTTTGGACCCATGTGTGCTACAGATGAACCAAACCCACTGGAGACTTTGGTGGGTGCACTCAGTTCTGAAATATTAAAAATTATGCATAAATGAAGTTCCTGTTCTTTATAAAACAAATTCACTAAGGGGCGCCTGGTGGCTCAGTCGTTAAGCGTCCTCCGGCTCAGGGCGTGATCCCAGAGTCCTGGGATCGAGCCCCACATCAGGCTCCCTGCTCTGCTGGGAGCCTGCTTCTTCCTCTCCCACTCCCCCTGCTTGTGTTCCCTCTCTTGCTGGCTGTCTCTCTTTCTGTCAAATAAATAAATAAAATCTTTTCAAAAACAAAACAAAAAAACAGATTCACTGAAATGAAAACCTCTTCCTTTTTTTAAAAAAAATTTATTTGAGTGTAATTGACATATATTACATTAGTTTCAGGTGTACAACACAGTAATTTGACCAAGTCTCTATGTTGTTATACTCACCACAAGCGTAGCTGTCATGGGTCCTGCACAATACCATCATAATTCCATTGATTATTTTCCTTATGCTGTACTTTTTATTCACGTGACTTACTCATTCTATCACTGGAAGCCTGTATCTCCTACTCCCCTTTGCCCATTTTGCCCATATCCCCACCCCCTCTGGCAACCATGAGCTGGTTCTCTGTATTTATAGTTCTGACTGTGTTTTTTGTTTGTTTATTCACTGGCTTTTTTAGATTCCACATATGAGTTGATCTGGAATGGTCTTCACCTTCTTATCTTTATGCAAGGTTGGAGTATAAGACCAGTACAGAAGGAATTGTGTACTGATTCCTTAGGAGGGTACAATTTTGGAACTCACTAATCACTCTGACACAGTTTCCCCTTCCACTTCTGAACAGGTCCATATTCTTAATCGACTGGACACCAGATGAAGCAATTGGGTGGCATAAAGAGGATAATACTATGTCAAAAATTAACAAACCAACCACCAAAAAACCCCACCTTTTGTCTTTAGACATTAAAGATACAATAATACAGTAAAATTCTCTCCCTAGAAGAGACACATAAGAACTTAAATTGTTGAAATAGTATATACCAAAATACTTCATGGTCACACTTATTTAAGACAAAAATTCACTGATGGAATGGCAAACAGAATTAGCTATACTGACTAAACTGTATAAATTAATAAATTATTTTCTTTTTTGAAAATTTGGCTGAATTCTCAATAAGTTGAATGAATGCATCACACAACCACGATATATAATTTTACTGTATGCTTCTCATGTACCACCAGAAATAATAATTGCATTTAATATTAAGCCTTATATGGATTTTTTATCTTTTCTTAATTTTTTACTCAATTATGCCCATAGCATCGGCTAAAATTAGAAGTAATTTTAATATTATAATTTGATGATGTTTTCATGCATCTCCTTTACAGTGTGGTACCACCAGAGAAAAGCAGACTGTCAAGGAGATGCCAAAACAATTAATGTTGTCCATCAGGTTAAAAAAATGCTCAAAATTCTGGAATAAAACAAAATCTGTAATACTACACTTGGTTCTTATGAATTTTGTGATCTACTTTGATTTCCAGTTTCCAATTATATTCCCAAAGGCTTCTCTCGTTTTGCTATTATAGTGTTACTATTACAATTATAGTTGACCCTTGAACAACCCAGTGTTAGGGGTCCCAACCCTCCATGTAGCTGGAAATCTATATATAAATTTTATTCCCCCAAAACTTAACTTCTAATAGCCTACTGTTGACCAGAAGCCTTAACAATAACACAGTTGATTAACACGTATTTTGTATGTTATATGTATTAAATACTGTATTCTTACCAAAAGTAAGCAAGAGAAAAGGAAATGTTATTAAGAAAATGTTAAGGCAGAGAAAATCCATTTACAATACTGTCCTGTATTTATCAAAAAGAAATCCACATACACATGGACCCACAAAGTGTGGTTCAAGAGTCAACCATATCGCCCTTGTGCTGGTATTGTACAGTGCTACTATGACTATTAATGCCCTTTTGTTGCTATTCCAGTGGTACTATTACTTATCCCATTCTATTGTCACTATTATTACTTGAGTATTGCTATTACAAATTCAGGCATTGGTGAGACACTTCTTTGAGCCTCAAACCCAAAAAAATTGTTGAGAAAGACTCACTGGCCCAGCCTGGAATCAAATAGCCAACTCTATACCAATCAATACTTTACTTCATACCCCCTAGATCCATCTATGGCATTGCAAATGGCAAGATTTCTTAAGAAATGTTAGATATTCACTTTGAATTTTAACAAATATTTGTCGATCATTCAGCATAGGTTGGACCTCTTCTTGTAGTTGGAGCTGTGAAATGCATATTTCCCACTTGTGCCCCTGAAAATTCACACTCTATTAGTTGGGAGTTTTTATTGAAAATATATTTTTATAGCCTTTTGGTCCTTATACGTTGATAATATTTCTCTGTCTTCTAGTAGACATGAGCTTTGTGAGGTCAAAACCCACTTTATATCCAAAACAGTTTCTCTCATTCAGTAGATATTAACAAATATTTGATGAAAAAATAAAATGAATGGATCTCTTACCCTTGTTACTTTTCTTACTTACAGCCTAAAAGATCCAAATATTCTAAAAATTTTCCATCATGCATCTAATATGACTTGTCATCAGTCTGCTTTCAACTTATTCCTCACTTTCAGCCCTGTTGTACTCTTTATTCATTTGATCCTCTATTTTTTGTTTCCTTAAATGCTAAGCCAAAAATGAACATGATAATACAAAACTGAGGGCTTCAGAGGGGTGGGGGTGGGGGAATGGGATAGGCTGGTGATGGGTAGTAATGAGGACACGTATTGCATGGTCCACTGGGTGTTATACGCAACTAATGAATCATCGAACATTACATCCAAAAAAAAAAAAGGAATACTGTGAAAAAAAATAAAAAATTAAATTAAAAAATGGCTACAGCCTGATTGATTATTTGAAATTTTATTTTTTTAATTTTTAATATTAGTTCCAGTTACTTCACATACACTGCTATATTAGTGTCCGGTGTACAATATAGCGATTCCACACTTCCGTACGTCACGCGGAGCTCATCACAAGTGAGTCCCTTAATCCCCATCACCTAGTTCACCTCTGAACTCCCCCACCCAGTTCCTCTCTCGTGACCATCAGTTCATTCTCTATAGTTGAGTCTGTTCCTTGGTTTGCCTCTCTTATTTTTTTCCCTTTGCTCATTTGTTTTATTTCCTAAATTACATATATGAGTGAAATCATATGGTATTTGTCTTTCTGTGACTGACCTATTTTGCTCAGCATAATACCCTGTAGCTTCATCCATGTCCTTGTAAATGGCAAGATTTCATTCCTTTTTTATGGCTGATTCTTTATCCATTCATTAATCATCGGACACCTGGGCTGCCTCCATATCTTGGCTACTGTAAATAATGTTGCTATAAACACAGGGGTGTTGAAATTTGATTCTTTTTTTTAATGATTTTTTATTATATTATATTAGTCACCATACGGTACATCCCCGGTTTCCGACGTAAAGTTCGATGCTTCATTAGTTGCGTATAACACCCAGTGCACCATGCAATACGTGCCCTCCTTACTACCCATCACCAGCCTATCCCATGAAATTTGATTCTTATTTAGACTTCAGGATTTGGGGAACACATCTTTGTATGAATAGGACATAGACAAATTAGCAAGGAACTCTGAGTTTAGAAGAGCTGATGTTTGTGTACCTGTCTCAATACAGTTTTATACTTCAAATATTAAATGTTTTGGAATAGCTATGTTTCACTTGTTGGCTCCTCCACTTATGGGAAACAGTCGACTCCATAAAAATATATGAAAAGCTACTTTGGAGTCTCTTCTTCTTTAGATCTGTTATTAATACCAACATGCACAGCTGTTGTGAGCAATTATTTAAACTGGGTGCTCACTTACATTTTAGATCGAATAATTATAAGTTGCATATTTCATAAAGGACTTGAAAATTTGCTATTTTATTTTGTTTTCTCAAAAACTTGGTGATGAGGCAGGGAAAACAGAATTAGTGCCCCGTTTTGCATAGGGAGTGGTTGAGAGACATTAAGAAAGCTGATCATTCAGAATCAACCCCAGTCTTCTGAGCATGGGGCTCAGACACTTTCTCCTGAGAGTAACTTTGTCCAAGTCGTCCATCACCAGCTGACTCATAGTTTAAGAGGAAAAAAATCCAGTTGACCAGATGACTAAGGACCTAAGTCAGAATCTGGAATTTTTTCCTGAAATCTCTAGGCCTGAAAACTGATTGATGAAGTAGAAATAACTCCCTCCTCAGAATGATTACAATTCCCTCCAGCAGGTGCGTTAGAAAGTATGACTCAAAACGCCCAGGATGGCTCGTGGAACTGATAGACTAGACATGAGCACATGAACACAGCCTCGATCGGTGGGTGGGCCCATTGAAGACCTACCTGTAAGAGCAGCTTAAAGATGATGTTGCAACCTCCAGTCAAAATGTGTCCCTCAGAAGCCTAAACGTCTGGTATCCCACGGAGTAACAGGTTGCTAATAGACCACGGTACGAAGAAAGTAGTGGAAAACTCGGGTCACTACAAGTTAATGTATCTCAGCTCCAGCCATGTGACACTGATAAAAACCAAAATAAGTGTTAGGCTTGTTGAAAAGAAATACAAACCCAAGAGTGGTTTTATAATGGAGTATCTCGCATAACTAATCCACAGTTTTGGAAAGCTGTACCTAAAGGTGCAGCCAAAAGAAAGGACATAATTTATTCCCATCTCTACAGAATTTGCTTTGACTTTCAAATAAAATCGCTCACTCTTGCACTCTCCACAGCACATACATCCTACTTTATACACAGTAGGTGCTTAATAACTATTTTCTTTTAATTATTTTTTTTTATGTTAAAGCTCATAGTTTAAAGTGATTGTTTGCAGGTTAGGGGGGATGTTTTGTCACAGACTTCTTGCAGAAGCAAATGATGGAGATAGAGGAAAACAGGATCCTCTCTGTTGAAATATGAAGAAAGAATTTTCTAAGACTCATGGATCACTATTTTAAGTGTATTTTATGAACTCTCTGGTGTAAGAGAACTTCTTTCTTTCTTTTTTTCTTTTTTATTAGAAAGACATAGAGTGTAAGTGGGTGGGGGGAAGAGCAGAAGGAGAGGGAGGGAGTGAATCTTCAGCAGACTCCATGCTGAGCGTGGAGCTGGATTCAGGGCTCGATCTCACAACCTCTCAATCATGATCTGAGCCGAAATCAAAAGTCAGTTGCTTAACTGGCTGAGCCATCCCAGCACCCCATTGAGAACTTCTTTCTAATTCAGATTCTGTCACCAACACTTTATATAAACTCAGTGCAGAAATGTAACCTTTCTGTGCCTGAATGCCATCATTTGGAAAAATAGAATTAGCAGGTGGTGAAGTAGAAATACCTCTAACCCATTTCTTGTTCTTTTTTCGAACTCTTTTTGGATACAGCCCCCCAGTGCATGCCTGTCCACCCTGGGCTCTAAGCTCTTGCTTGGGGCCAGGGATTGAAGGATCAGCTGAGGGGGTGTCAGCTGCTGGAATGTGAGTGTATCCAAACATCTCACCCACTAGTGGGACCCCGGGGGGGATGTCCTCTGGGAAAGGGGCCTCCTACGCATGGGGAGATGCACACCCCAGCAACAACGGCCCTTTTCATTAAGGGCACAGTGGTCATTCTGAGCTCCTGTTCCCTGAATTTTATGAAAAGAATTAGCTATATGTTAAAAAAAATAAGAGAGTTTATGAAACAGAGTGAAGACTCTGAGACACATCAGGGCACAAGTAACTTTGATTTGGAACCACTCAAGAGGACGAGAACACAAAAGGGGAAAGGCTTTTCTCCTACTACTGGTCAATGATTGACATTTAGTTTGGCTCTGCCAAATCGCCAATATTGTAAAGAACAGCATCAGCTCAAGGGGGAAAGAGTTCTTCGTGGTCACAAATGAGATACCTCTTGAGGCTCCCCGGAAAATATCCACGGTGCCAAAATTCCTTTGTGAACAAGTGGGAATAAGAAGATGGGGTTCGTTTATTGTTACAAGAGCCTGTGAGAATCCTGAGACCAGATAAATCATGGTTCATACTCCTGTTTGTCTCTGTCCCTCACGTCAGCTCTCAGGGCCTAGAACTGTGTCGTTTACATACAGAGATACTCAGTAGTGTGAACAAAAATAATGTTTCCTCTAACTCTTTGATTATAAACATATTTCTATTCTTAATCTGAAGGATAAAAAGATCACGAAGTTATCAGAAGCTAATTTTTCTTGCAAGAATGAATAAGGAAAAATGGTCTATATTTTTGGTGTGGGCAGGTGGAGGCAAGGTTCTTGGAACAAGTAATCCGGACTGTGGTCTTCAAATGTTATGAGTCACAGGCTTGTACTCTGCACTCTCAGGAAATTGGCTGAATGTGTCACTACTTTAGGAGAGAAGGTTAACAGTTCTTTGAATGATGAAATGCGATGTTTCAAAGTCTAAACAACATATTTTCTACTCTTCAAAACCACGTGTTTTGTCTGTATGTGGAATCTATGTAATGCGTGATTTCTATTCTTGATGGTACACGTGATGGGTGGATGGACAGACAGATACACTAATACCATATTGAAGGGTTGGGGTGCCAACGTTGTCATGTAAGAACGGACTAGAAAATGAGGGGTCTTGTCTGCGAGAAGATGAAGGCTGAATGAAAATATGATCAAAGTTTATAAATTTCATGAAAGCCCTTGCTAATGCTATCATGGACTTGTTAACCAAATTTCAGACTATTTGAACTATACAGTTGTCTTTGAAGTTTGCACGGAGTGATCTTAAGACAGATGAAAGGAAGTACTCTCATGGAGTGATAAGGAAATTTATCAGTTTTGTGAAGTTCCTGGGTTGAAAATACTGTATCAATATTTTCAAGGGGAGTGATAGGTCTGTACAAGATTTAGTTATGGCAGGGGCGCCTGGGTGGCAAAGCGGTTAAGCGTCCTTTGGCTCAGGGCGTGATCCCGGCGTTATGGGATCGAGCCCCACATCAGGCTCCTCTGCTATGAGCCTGCTTCTTCCTCTCCCACTCCCCCTGCTTGTGCTCCCCCTCTCGCTGGCTGTCTCTCTCTCTGTCAAATAAATAAAATCTTTAAAAAAAAAAGATTTATTTATGGCAGCTTGGGGTACATGCAAAACCTTTTAAGGTAATAGAAAGTCACCATCTTCTCTATAGCATTCTTCCATTTTATTTTCTCAATCATAATATATATGGAGAAAAATTTACTTATTATAAGATGCTCAGACTCAGTAATGAATTTTCATGTCTGGACTCAGTGTAAAAATACTAAGATGCCATCAGTCAGTGCCCAATTAGACTATGATTTCTAAAATTCCTCCTTCCGGAAGAGATCTCTAATTGGGGTCAATGGAATTTCCCTCTTTGTAGAGACATGACCTCCTGTTGTCTTCCGACTTTCAGCTTCAGCCCCTGGGCATCGACATAATCAAGCTCCTCCTTCCCCTTGGGGCAGGGAAGGGGCAAGCCACTCCTATTTCACTTTATTCTTCTCTCACGTTATAGTCCCATTGCATGTGAACAACGACTTCTTAACAACACATTCATTTCACACATGGATTTTGCATCCGGATTTAGATGATTTGTGCAGAAATACCTTTCCTTCTGCCCTTGCCATCTGTCTGACTTGAAAAAGCGTTCTCTGAGGCTCCATCCCTAGTCAGGCACAGCTCTGCCTTCACGTGGCCCTTGTCCCTCCTCCTAACCACCTGGGAAGGTGCACGGGGTGGGCTTCCTGGGCCAACCACCTGCTGCTTGCCCCATCCCCACGCCTGGAAGGACCCTGCGCTAGGCTGTTTAACACACTCATGTCACTGCCTGGACCTTCTTGATCATTGCCATCCATGGGGCCTCACGTTTTCGTGTTGCGCTGGGCCCTGACTATTATGTAATTGGTGCTGGAGAAACGTACTTTGACCCCTGTGTGGCAGGTGAAGAAAGCCAAGTTCAGAACTGGAGAGCTCTAGAGTGTCTGTCTAGAGGGGCCGCGCTAGGGAGCAGCTGCAACGGCTGTCAGGTTTCTGATCGCAGACCCCTCGGCGGCTGATCTCGCACCATCCCCACGGCCCCCCCGGAGCGCAGGCCTTGGCTCCAGGGTTACTGTCATGCTGCAAGCGTCTCCATGGCGAGGGCAGGTTTTCCAGCTGCTGCAGGAAAGCACAGCCACTTGAGGCTTTTCAGTGAAAGACTCATTTCCTCCCGATGACCTTGGCCTGGCCCTGGCCTGAGGTTCAGGAGATGATGGCTGAGCGGTGGGATGGGGGGCGTGAGAGGCCAACAATGCTCTCACACACTTCCAAAGACGTCCGACTCCTATAAAACGAGGCATTCTGCCTCACTGTGCAGAAGCATTTTGTGTTGAATGATGTTTCCTGTCTGCGCGGGCCCTCTCTGGTTGTCCCCTTGCCCCTGCCTCCGCTGGGGGTGAGCTGTGGGTGAGCTGGGGACCGTGACCCAGCCGTGATATCACTGTTCAGGCAGCCGCAGCTCAAGGCCCTGTCATCGAGAGCAGAACAATGATGCCATTTTCCTCTCAAGCCCAACGGTCTTTTTTTTTTTTTTTTTTTTTAAGCAAAATAAAATGCCCGAGGCCCCAGTGCCTTTGTTTTTTGCCGAAATGTCCCCTCTCCCAGCGGTCTCATGTGTCTTGCAGCTCCCCCGGAGGTGCTGCGTGCGAGGCTTGGCTTCAGGCACCATTTACCGGGACTGACCTGCCGTGGGCGAGTGTCAGGCTCTGCCCAAGGCCACCGTGCTCTTAGGACGCCGGTCCTAAAAGGGTCCCAGGGTGAGGCATCATTTATTTGCCTACCACCTCTGTTCACATGAATGACAAAAATGATTTTTTTTTAAATGACTTTTAGCTAAAGGCAGCCACATGAATCCAGATGGAGAGACGTGGGTATTGGTGCCACTGAAAGTCTCTACAGTGAAGGGGCCTGGCAGAGAACAAGAAAGGCAAGTGTTTTGCCTGAGAAGAGGAGGGAGGGCTTGCTTTCGAAGGTCCTCTGATCGCGGTGCAATTTGCATCACGGTGCATGTGCAGCCATAGCATTGAGCCACGCATGCGCAGGCATGACATTGACCCCTGCCACAGCGATTCCCTGAAGCGCTCTCTGCCGATTGGCTCCATCTGTATCATGTGTTTGGGAGGCGGGTCCCGCAGGAGGAAGGCCCCACTACTGCTTCCGGGGGCTTCTGATGGCATCTTAGTCTGCTGCTCTGCCCTCACTGTCTTGACCTTCTTAGTTTTGTAACCAGGAACCCATTTCCATTTTGCCCTGGCCGTGCGCATGGGTGATTTCCCACCAACCCTGATGCTTGCCCCTGAATTCCCAAAATTCCTTTCCGTGATTGTATGGGACGACTTTGTTCTCTACTTAAAATTGGAAGGTGTGTATGTGTGTGTGTGTGTGTGTGCGTGGCTACACGCATATGTGTATGCATATGTCTGTTTTTAAAGAGGTAGGTATGAATCCAAGAAAAACCCTCACAGGTGTATTTTGAATTAGAAATAAAATAATAGAAAAGCTCTTGAGTCAATATCACATCTCTTCCTGGGTGTATTTGTTCCATCTGTTCCAGGTAATTTTATATCTGGCACCTTCATCTAGGACGCAATGTTCTTGAATGACCCTTAAGTTTATGCAGTTAACACATGATACAGTGGGTGGCCCCCATTCTTCAGATGCCCCATATTGGAGTTGGAGGGGGTGCCTTGCTAATATTAAAATATCACACCTCTGCCCTCTAGTCCCAGTAAGCCAATGGCTCATTCTGGCATTATAAAATTTGGTAAATTTATTTCAAAGGGGTTCCTTTAAAGATTTTGAAGTCTTATTGTATTAAGCCATTGACACTGCAGTCTTTGTTCTAGGCTTGATTGCTTACTTTATTTGGCTTCTAATTGTAGGAGACACCGTAGGTTTTGGAATACATGTAAATAATTGAATGGCTATGTTCATAGTTACAAGGAAGAGGGCAGGTGAGTAAATGTACCTAACAGCTACCTACCTTAGAAAGCTAAGCCACATGAAATTGTCTCAAGGGAATTTGGGACTTGACCTCCATCTCCATATTTATCAAGCACTTTTAGGGTCTTTTTTTTGCAGCATCCTATAACAGAAGTTGGCACACTTTTTCTGCCAAATGCCAGCTAGTTGATAGCTTATGCTTTGTAGGTTGTAAATCTCTGTTGCAACTACTCAGCTCCTTCATTGGAGCACAAAAGATTTTATTTATTTATTCGACAGAGATAGAGACAGCCACCGAGAGAGAGGGAACACAAGCAGGAGGAGTGGGAGAGGAAGAAGCAGGCTCACAGCAGAGGAGCCCGATGTGGGGCTCGATCCCATCGCCGGGATCACGCCCTGANAAGAGAGAGGGACACAAGCAGGAGGAGTGGGAGAGGAAGAAGCAGGCTCACAGCAGAGGAGCCCGATGTGGGGCTCGATCCCATATCGCCGGGATCACGCCCTGAGCCGAAGGCAAATGCTTAACCGCTGTGCTGCCCAGGTGCCCCAAAACCAGTAAAATTTTAATTAACATTACTTAATTTGGCCAATAAGGTTTGCTATTAAGAAAGTGCCATCAAGATGTAAGTACGATATCTTACTGAGGGAAAAGTTTAATGATCTCAGCATGACTTGTGATGCCCACGTCTCCCCTGCTTCCCTATATTCAAACTGGTGACACCTGAGTCCCTTGGTCATATTGCCATATTGTTGTGACCTCACGGTATGGGGACGGTCCCGTCATAGGCGTACCTGAGTACACTTAATCCACATAATGCTGATACATTATTATCAACGAGATGACATCACAGCCTTTGCAACTGTCGTCATTAAAACAATTCACGAAGCACATACAGTAGTTTGAAAATCATTTCTGAAGCCAGAGGTGTTTGCCTTCTTCCCAGGCACAATTTTGCCAAGTGCAAGTGTTAGAGTGTAAAATTATTAACTTAAAGTAAGATGGACAACTCAGTTAATCAGAGCACATTATGCCTTGAGCATAATGATTACCTGAGGTGTTTTTCTGGGTGTTTCAATAAATATTCCACATTCATTGTGTCTGTTGATAAATAATATTCTTATAGCATTTTCCATTAAACAACACTTTTAAACAGAAGGTTTTAAGTGTCAGGGTTTTTTTTTAAAGATTTTATTTATTTATTCATGATTTAAGAGAGAGAGTACAAGGGGAGGGCAGAGGGAAAGAGAGAGACAGAATCGCCAGGAGGCTCCCCACAGGGCATGGAGCCAGATGCAGGGCTAGATCCCATGACTCTGAGATCATGACCTGAGCTGAAACCAAGAGTCAGACACTTAATCGACTGAGCCACCCAGGAGCCCCTTGTTTTTCATTTGTAACAAAGGGACAACTCTGTTAACCTTTCAAGGTGGCTGTGAGTCATATAAAAGTTAAATGAGATCATGTGTGCAAAGCACTTGGTAAGGTCCGTTGCAGCCAAGAGTCCAACAAGCCAGCTTTCCCCTCCTTCCAGCAAGACCATGGCTTCTTGCTTCTCTTCTGTCGGTTCCTGCAGAGTCCTGCATTGTTACCTTGTCCCATGCCACTGCCTTTATTCTACAAACTTGTGACAATACCAGGATCCTTTCTAAGACGTGCTTCCATTGTTCAAGGGAGCAGAGGGTTCTGGAACCCAGGAACACTACGTGGCCTCCATGCTGAAGAGCGAGTCCTTGAGAAGGGCAGCTCATTTCTCTAGGGTGCCTGTATGTTCTTCCTCTTAGAGACCATGAGGATTTCTTCTTGTTCATGTATACGCAGAACTTGAGTTTGAAGCAGAGAGACTGTGAATAAATATAAAGCCTCACCCTTCATGTCCCCTTGAGCTCTCCTTACTTCCATGCTGACAACATGGCAGAAAGAAAGGAATAAAACACTTAGAATGGCCCAAAATCATGGTGGGGAACAAATTCATCAGTCTTCTCTAGAACCCCAAACTGGTTCAAAGAGTGTAAAGCTGGAACTGTAGTTGGGTAGGATAAGGCTTAAAATGTCAGGAGTGCACGGTCTAAAAAAATCAACGTCTTCAACAACGGATAACACTGAAGTTTTCCCTGCCAACATCGAAATGAGACCAGGAAGGCTTGCACTAAAACTGGAAGAAAAACCAAACATGACCGATAAAGGACGCTACCATGGAGGGAAGAAATAGCTGGAGGGATCAGGGAAGGAAGTTAGACTTCCCCGAATATATCTTATTTTAGAGATTTGATTTCAGAATGATGCATATTTTTATATAAGACAAAATTAACCCAAAATTTAAAAAGCAATCCCCAAATATCAAAAAGAAAAAGAAAAGAAATGATCCTACCTACATATTCAGGTGGTCGTTAGCTTGCAAATAAAGTACTGTTTCAAGTAACTTCAACACAATGATCTAACTGAAATACGCTAGTGGGCTTGTGCACGCGGGACAAAAAGAACATAGAGAGTCTTGAGCCCTTCAGTGATCATAGCCTCAGTGATAACATTCGTATCTTTTTTTTAAACTTTTATGTATTCATAGGTTCAGAGAATCAGTAGAATCAATAACTCTGTTAATGTTTTTAGAAAAAAAGGATTTTAGGATGAAGAAAAAGAGATGATGCAGACAGAAAATTTTTAAGTTAAAATCTCTATCATTACAAATGTAAACCAAACATAACAGTATGTACTTAGGATGGATTTTCTCTTAAAAAAAAAAATGGCATTCGCTAGCTCTGTGCCCCAAAAAGCCTAGAAATAGCATCTCACCCAGAAACAATCGGCACTGCTAGCACCCTAATCGTGATTTCTAAATATCATTTCCCACTAAAAGGAACTAGTTCTCCTTGGGGAAAATGCTGCTTCCAGGTGTCGGCAGGAAATGTATGCTGATCCTAGCCAGACTGGCTCCTGGTTCCAGAAGGGAGAACTCCTTCTGAATTACAAGAGTCAGGACAAAAAGAATCCCATGCCAGCGTACAAGGATTCCCACCGGCCACAGAAGCAATACGCGAACCTGATGGCCAGGGTCTGCGAGAGCACGATGTGGACGCTAACTGCAGGACCGACACTGCACACGAGGGGGGAACTGCTCTCACCGCTTGTTTCAGACTGAACTATTATTCTGAAAGCTAGTGAACATAGGGTGCAAAACAGGCATTTATCCCACTTCACCTGTATGAATTGTGCTTCTGGGTAAAAAAATATGTAGTTAAGGCAAGTTCTTTATGGAAGACATTTGGGCAACGGAAGAGCCATAGAGCTAGAATGTAACCATTTTACAGGCTGTAACGACACAAAAATCATGGTAAGAGTCATCAGTGCTGCCAAACTGTGAGGTGAAGAGCTGATAGAGAATGGGATACAGACGTGCGGACAGCTCGCCCACTGCAACTCCAAGGGGAAGCCAGCAGAATCCTGGGTGTCGGTGGGATGCTATGCGTGGGGCACAACCGTTCTTGCCCAGAACCAACCTCCACCTGATTGTCTCTACCTCAGTGCTGTTCAGTAGACATATGAGAGCCAGATGGAACCTTCCATTTTCCAGGAAACACCTTAAAATGTTTTTTTAAAAAGGTGAGAAATAATTTTGAGTATTTATTATTTAACACAATGTATCCAAAATATTCATATCCAAATAGGAATATAAATTCATAATCTTGTCAATGGAAAAAACATTGATGAGATTTTTGGCATTCTTTTTTCCTACAAAATCTTTGAAATCTGGTGTATATTTTATACTTACAAGACATCTTGCTTTGGTTGCTAAATTTCCATTGGGAAAGTGTAGTCTGCATTTAGATTTTATAAAATTTACCATTAAATACGTAGATTCGCATATCAAAGCTGTTCCGATCACACAAATCTTTTCCGATAACTGAACGGAGTATCAGTTTTTAAATTTACATTAATTTAAATTAAATTAAGTGACACTAAAATGAAAAATGCTCTCCTCAGTCACAGAAGCTACACTTGGGGCGTTCAATGACTGTAGGTACGAGGAGTGGCAGCTCTCTTGCACAGAGAGAGGTTGATCTTTCTATCATTACACAGGAGCGTGCAAGGTTCCGAGAATGAGAGAGCACATCACAGGCTTGCAGAATGTGGGAAAGTACAGGATAAGGAATCTGATTTATTGCAAGTTGAAAGAAGGAAGGAAGGAAGGAAGGAAGGAAGGAAGGAAGGAAGGAAGGAAGGAAGGAGAAAGAAAGAAAGAAAGAAAGAAAAAGAAAGAAAGAAAGAAAGAAAGAAAGAAAGAAAGAAAGAAAGAAGAAAGAAAGAAAGCTGGAAGATTAAAGAGATTTAAGAGATTTGTCAGCCAAATGGAATTTTTGGAATGTGCTGGATCCTGATTTTGACAAGTCAACCAGCTACATACATTTTCGTATACACAGACACATACACACATGCGGATATAAACATATACTTACAACTAGGTGATTGGAATTATATATTTAAATGTAATACCTATTTAATGGAGTTAAGCTATTGCTAGTTATTGTTATTATTGATCCTGGTATTGCAGTGATCCTCTAAGAGAGAGAAAGCCTATTGGCAGAGACACAGACTGAGGAGTTTACAAATGAAATGAAACTGAGGAGAGAAAGAAGGATTACGTGGGATTTGTTGGTGAAACCAGCTGACCATGCGTTCATATTGTTGAAATTGGGTGATGAGGATGTGGGCATTACTCTAAACTTGGCATCACATCCTATAATATGAACACCGACAATGTGGTCAAGTATAATGGTGTGCGATGACATGGGGGGGAAGGTTTTTATGTACAATCAACATGAAATCATATGAAATCTTAGACTTGGCTTCACATTTTTCCAGAAAAGATGCTGGGTGAGGGAGGGTGGAGACATCAGGACATCCTTGATTCCTGGTGCGGGAGCCATTATCCCTGCGCCCCAAGGCATGGCTCAGGCACCCCAGGCCTCCCACGAGGGCCGCCCCAGCAAGACACAAGACTCGCACACATCAGAAGCGGGGAGTCGGGAGACAGCCGGCTTGTGGCCAGAGTATTCAGAGATACATGAGATCAGGTCCTTGGAATCTCCACAAGGAGACGAAGCTCAGGGCTCTGTGTTTTGGATTTACTTTGTTTTCTGAACATCTAGGCCGTTTTCTTCAACCTTGTGTGTGTGTGTTTGCCCTTTGCTGAGCCTGGCTGAGGATACCTGAGGCCCGACCAAGGAAAATGACTTGAAAAGTCTATGGTCCTTACCTTAATTCCCCAATAAAAGGCAACGTCTGGGTTTGTTTACTATTACTACTTGTGGGGATCATTAAATCCGAGTGGATTAATGCCGATTACAGCTTTCGTCGTTCTAGAAATCTCGACCTGGACTATGACTTTCCCTGCCATCAATTCGAATTACTTCCCCTGTGTCAGCGCTATTTTAAAAGGATCAATGAAGGTTTATGAAGAAAAAAAGCCTTGTCACCTACTCCAAAATGGACCAAATTAATTAAGCTTCTGGAGCCAACTCTATGACACCTTTTATATATTGTTACTTTTTATGGGCCCGAGGCTGACATTGATTAGAACAAAAAGGTGTACTTTTTCCGCTGAGCACAGTAGATGTTTTCCAACAGGAGGGTATTCATAATTTAATGTTCTTAGTTGCCAGATTGGGATATCAGTGTCATATTTCTTATAAAAACATGAGCAGCTCCCCGCATGCGGCAGGAGTAGAAAATTTAAGCTACCAGAAGTTATTATAAGTGCATGGAGTGAAGGCTTTCTGCTCTAGGTCCAAGACGTGTTAAAACAGACAAAGCAACAACTACAACTCCCAGTTCACAGTAACAATCCCCCCAGACGTGAGGTTCTCTACGTCCCCAGAGAGAAGGCTTTCCTGCTCCATGACGAAGAGGTCTGTCTCGTGGTGGCTCCTGTGCGGTTTGGGGCTGTCCATCGGGGGAACCTGGCCGGGGAGGTGTGGTCCGGGGCCAAGCGAGAAAGCAGGATGGGTGTGCTTTTGTATTTCTTCATCTCACCTTTCGTGCCCCGAGATTCTCCTGGCAGCTGTCTGACAGGCAGGGACGTTGAAAGCGATGGAGCCCAAGCCAGGATGGCAGTTTCGGCCAAGCTTCTGGCCCTCAGACGTGGTAGCGAGCCACTCAGTCCCTGGCACCTCTGGTCTCCTCACTAGGGGGGCACCCTGATCAAACGCCACCAGCTCTGGAAGCCGTCTGTTAACTACGTGCTATCTGCCCACCTTCCTCCCATTTCTGCCTTTCAAGACTTGTCCTGAGTCTTTATCCATTAGAGGCCTAATCCAGGAAGCCCATTCAAAATGGAGCACGGATGGCTGACAATCGGCTGCTATGGTTTTTAACCAATTTCTCCCATCAGTGTTACTCTGCTACCCCAATAGTCGATACTTGGGACACTGGAAGGCCAATGAGGGAGAAAATGGAGCGAGGAGGGTCTTCCCCAAAATCCCTTCAGACGTACCTGGTGCAATCCACAGCTTACTCTAAAGCAGACCAAGGGGACAGGGGGCTGGAGAGCGTGGGGAGGGGGCGGGCCATCAAGAAAGGACTCAGGACTGGAGAGCAGAGACCAGAACGTGACCTCTGAGCCAGTGAGCGTTTGGCACATGGGAACACTGCGCTCATCCATTGTGTGAGCCCATGGGTTCCCTTCGGCGTCCAGCTTAGGTTTGGTTTGTCCTACATGCAGCCCAAAGGGTCTTCCTTGATACGCCCCCCAACCAGCTGGTCAAACCAATGCTCGGTGCAGCATAAAGTGAGCAAAACAACCGGACGCTTGTGGACTGGTGGCTCCGGGTTGGTGGCACTTTCTCACGTCGTCGTGTTTCTGTGGCCTTTGCAGACCCTCGGTATTGTGACACCCACAAGCCCACATCTGTCATGCTTTCGCGTAGTATCCTAAGTGTGCCTTACTTGTTCAGAACCTGGCATCCTTTCCAATGAGGAGGATGGGTTACAGTTTCTGGTACCGTCTGTACATCGCACACACCAAACACACAGGCATGTATGGCACCCAGTGTCCTTAGTAGATTGAAGGAGTCTGCAGGCAAGTCGTGAAACGTGAAGATGAGATTCGCCAGCACACTTGCTGGAAGATGCGGGCAAGACGCCAGGGCGCCTCTTTACTCGGGGACCTTCGTCTCCTCAGCCAGATTAGCAGCCTCCCCGTGTCGTGTTGATGCTTAGCTCACACTGGCTCCCTGTTGATGCTGGGCTGAGATTTGCAACACAATGCATCATATGTGCTTTCCCAGTCTGCAGAGTTCCCTGAATAAAGTAGAAACCCCCCACATCCTAAACAAGAAGGGGAGGAGATGGAGCCTTTTATTTTGGAAAAACCACACTCACACACAGTGGGTCCGAGGGCGTGCCAGAGAAGAAAGCTGTGGAAAATGGAAGGTTCTGGAAGACGGTGCCTAGAAAGGCCTGTGAAACTGCATTCATGGTGTTGTCTCTGCCCTCATGATGACAATGGCAAGGTTCTATGTGCATTACAAGTAAAATGCAAGCATATCTCATTGCCCTGATGTGCGTTGCTACTGTTTCTAGAATGAAGAAGTCTATCTGGGAATAAATTTCAAGACAGTATGAACATTATTTGCATAGCTTCTTCCGGGAACTGTCATTTTTTGAGGCTGTGTATTCGGGAACAACGAGAACATGCCTATATTACCCTGATGGCCCGGCTTCCCCAGTATGATTATTATGACTAAGGAAACAGAGCGGGCTCCCATACCCAGCCATGAACGCAGGGCGGCCCAGACACACAGCTTCAAGGTTCCGAGGAAGTGAATTTGGAAATGAAGAAATCATAAAAGGCAACAACAGCTTGCATTCCTCTGCTCCAGGCTTCCACCGAGATGGAGTGAATCTTCCCTCACTAACAGCCGCTTCCTCTATGGCCTCGCGGACTAGGCAAGCTGTACAGAGCTCAGGGCCCCTCCGAGCGCCTCTGAACGACCCCGGCCGCTCCTGTTCGCTCACTGGTCACTAACAAGCAGGAGTGTTTGCACGGTTTTGACAACTTCCCAAGACACTCACACTCATGATTTTGTCTGAGCCGCATTAAAACCCTGAGGTAAGAAGACATTTATCACTATTGCGATTTTGTAGATGAGCGATACTGGGATTCTGGAAAAGGTCAGTGTTCCTTTCACCGCGGCCGAGCATCCACGGCGTGAATATCTGAAGCCGGCTCCTGAGATCAGGAGTTCAAGATCCAAACCCCACGTGCTTTCTACTTAGTGGGAGCTCCAGCTCCGAGTGGATGCCCAGTGGGGGTCCAGAGGGTGGGCAAGAGGAAGATTTCAGGGAGCCAGCCCTCGAGCGTGTGCGGGCCGGAAAAGCTGCTTTGTGTTAGATGTAGATTAGTTACCAATGCTCACGCGGGTGATGAGCTCGGTCACTCATGCGTTCATTCTTGCCGGCCGAGGAAGCAGGTCACAGATGCGACGTCTACCTTCACAAGTCACTCGAACCCACGGCTGCCCCACAAGACACATCTCCCTCCTGACTCCCTTTGCAAATTCTAGCTCCTCTTGCCCGGATGTGTTTGCTCGAGGTCCCACCAAATTTCACCGACCTCTCCACACCCTCCCGCGTTTTAATCACGGGTACTCTGCCTTGGACGTCTCCTGCGTGGTGTGGTTGTGAGCCCCCCCTGCAGCTCACCCACGGGCAGGCAGACCCCCACGCTGGCCGTCCAGCCACGCACGGGAGGCCTTGCAGAAAGCGGGGCTGTACACACCGGCAAGGAAGTGGGGCTCCAGCCACCCTGACGGGCTCTCTAATCGTTCAGTGCTGCATTTCTGTTCTTCCCCAATAAAGTGGTTCTCCCACAGCTGAATGGGGCAAAATCCCATGTTAACAAATGGGAAATGGTACTAATTTGGTTTTCTGTCAAGTTTAAGAGGCTTAAATCGGTTACAGCCTATAAACAAACCTGCTCTAAGTCACAAAAGGCATGGAAGGCAAATTCAAATCCATGCTTGCACAACAATACTTTTTGTCCCTACTTAAAAATGTTTCCAGACCCTCTGACCAGAAAACCCACCACGCATGGGGTTCCTCATGATCACAGATGAAAAACACCAGTTTAAAAGGGCAATCATGAGAGAGTCTTTCTGTCCCTTTCAATTACTCCTGAAATTCCATGGCAAACGAAATTAACATCCAAATCTTTGAGACTATTACAATTAAGTGCCCATAAAAGGACCATAAAGGAAGAGAAATATTCATTTCTAAAGTGACGTTTCTTCCAAACAGCCCATCTTCCGACAGCGTTGAACTGGCTACGTGGCTGAGAGACACAAGGGGAGTAAACGTGCAGAGACAGAGGACTGTCAGCAGTCATGCAACACACAGCCCCTTCTGCCCCCGCCGTGGCAAAATAGATTGGTCTGGAAATGGGCAGCAACCTTGGCCAGCAAGAGCTTCTCGCTCACTAGCCCTGGATTCAAACAGTGCAGACAGTGATTCTAGACCCACCAGCGGCAGAGAGTTCCGATGTGCGCGATTTCATAGCTTTTCCACCTAAACCGGCCAGGGCGCCTCTGTAAGAGCTGATTTTCCTCGCGCTTACTTCTAATGAAGCTGAGACGTGGGGACATTGCTCTTCTGTGCACAGATGTTGCCTCTGTGTCTGGATTTCCGTGAGCTTTTGCATTTGCCAGGGACAAGCCCCCTTTACATGGTAAGGCCTCTCCAAAGGGCCACCAGCGAGATGGCGGGGTTCCCTCTCCCTATTCCTGCTAATCCCAATCCCTGGCATCATACCTGAGGAAGATATGAATGAGCAAACTGAAACAAATCAACAAATATCAGAATCTCCATTTGGAAAGTCCATCTTATCAATAGAGACATGTATTGAACAGCTGAGCCAATGGATACAGATGGGGGAGGCAGAACGGCCAAGGGGCGGGCGGTTTGGACACTGCACAAAGTGAAGTGGGTGTTGGGAGTGGAAACCACTCACGGGCTTGCCCTCTTGGGGGCTGCAGGGACCCCAAGGTGCTGCCTTGTAATTCACAACAAGGGCCCGCAGGCTGTCTGTGACTTGGCGAGGAGACATGATCTTATTTCTGTGGGCAGTTGTCTCAGTGGGGGATTGACAGCAGCAGCCCCGGGAGGCGCCAGCCCCACCGGGGAGGGGGAGATACAGTAAGAATTGAGGACCTGGTGGGAGCTGGTGGAGGCCGGCGCCTCTCACCCATCAAAGAGCACACGACCCGTCAGCTCTCACAGCCACAAGCAGATGCGGATTGCACAGGCCAGGCCGGCCAAGGCCCTGCCTTTCTCTCCAGCCCCCAGGGGAGGCTGCGGCTGCGGCTGGCTCCGTGTATGCAAGAAGGAGCGGGCTCCAAGCCGTGGCGGGGTGCCCAGCCAGGTGTCAGCCACATCCACACACCGTCTGACGTGGGCCAGTGCACACTGTGGGAGCGAAGTACCCAGGTGAGGCTTTCCTCCCGGGAAAGTCTCCAACCAGACAGAATGGGGAGTGCCGAGCTGAGATCTCTGGATGCTCACTCAGCCACAGCCAGCCTCCCTGAGCTGGACGGCCTCTTTCTTTCATGTTCCCTGACGTGGTTCTATGGCATCTGAGGGGCAGGTCATTGTTTTCCTTCCTTCCTTCCTTCCTTCCTTCCTTCCTTCCTTCCTTCCTTCCTTCCTTCCTTCCTTTTCCTTGCAGGCGTTGGGCGTATTTATGCCGGCTCCTCGGTTCGGACATTCTGTAAACCTTCTTATTTTTAAGATTCTACACCCTCTCGCCCCTATGGGTCCGTGATGATACGATCTGATCATTCTACTCCTGACACAGTCGGTAAATACTGACTAATGAAACTTGGTGAAATACAGCATACGGGGATTCACCAATTGCTTTTGCTCACACTTTCTCTTTTAATCCTTGTAAGGCTCCGGGAGGATGTAGCATGTGTTCCATTCCACATTCCAGGACAAAGTCCAAGCCAAACATGGCATTTTCTGAGAATCTTGCATTTCTCATCCCATGGACCAAATAAGCAGGCTGACATTTTAAAATATGTTTATCCCCAAACCGATGTACTTGCACCATACATGAGAATGCTCTGTGCAGGGCTCTGGCCACGTGGATGCTTCAGGAACAGGGAGGCAAGCCCAGGAGAAAGTCGTGTGCTCAAGGCCGGCCCATCGCCCCTCCTGTGCCGTGTCTGACAAGGCTGAATGCACAGAGGGAGGGAGTCCTCTGTCCACTGGGGCTCTGCAGAGCTGCCCCAGGCAGGACCTGGTGTCCGAACTGAAATCTGTCAACAGAGCTCACTCGTCTGCCTTTCAACACACCCCCAATGTGTATGAGCTACTCCTCAGCAGGTGCACCAGTGCCTAGGCCTGCAGCCCTTATTCTGGAAAGAGTTCCTGTGGTTATCTGTTGAAGTCCCCTTGGAAAGAAGGGACCCAATTTCAGATGGACCCAAGGATGTCCTAAAAATTTTGAATAGAACATGCATTTTTAAATTTTAACTGATATACTTTCATTGACTTGAAACCTAAGAAATGTGGACGGTAAGTAAAACCACCTTCACAGTCCCCAAATAAGTGGAGGGTAACTTAAGAATTCGGAATTCATGCAACAAAAAGATTGCCTTTTAAAATTTAGGTCAGGAGACGGTTTGTAAATTGCTTTACATTCAGTATATTTCAATGACATCAAGGAGTCTTATGTGAATACCAGTTGGCCCCTCCCCACCCCACCCCCTCCTTTTTTTTTTCCCCAGAAATAAGCAGTTTTTATATATGGACCAACCATGTCTAAGTGCAGCCAATGACTCCTATCTGTGATTTACTGTTAAGAGCTTTTATCTCTACGTGCACACAGATTGACAAAAATACGAACAATGCATGCACATATGTCTCCCTTACATGGAGAATCTGCCTCACTTACAGTAATGACGTCTCCCCATGTGCAATCTGAAATGAGACCTCAGCACACGAAATTGGAGTAGCTTGTGCAGTGGGAACCCCTGGGCTTAGAATCCAAACCACCTGCATCCAAGGACTGAGTATTTTCACTTTTTACCTGATTTTCCTCAGAGGAGACATTGAGACACCTCCAGTCAGACAAAATTTCCTCTCTGGGAAGACGGATGGTCCTGCCCAGTCGGGAGGAGTCCAAGCTGACCTGCAGGGGGGCACTCTGTGTCTGCACAGAGTGAGTGGGAAAGAGCAGGTGGACGAATGACGACTCCGGACGTCTTCCATGCAATTGCATCACAGAATCCTAGAAAACTTGAAAACCTTTTCTTTTAAATGCCACCTGCAAGCCATTCTTGTCAAAATATGCCCAGAATTAAAAACATTTCAGGTATTTTAGTATTGTGTGAAGATTCTGTGAATATCTAAAAAAAAAAAAAAATCCTAAGATGTGATTATGGTCGGGTGTTCGCTTCTGAATCAAACCAAACCAAATTTCAAGGGCAGAAAAGACAAAAGAAAGATTACCCTTTCCTGCATCATTTGGGCTGGGTCCTCCGGGAGCTGCCTGTCTAGCAGGAATACTAGCTTGAGGCCGAGGGCAGCAGGGCTTTGAACCTTCGTGCAGCCTATGTATGAGGCCCTGCTAACAGCAGACAGTTAACTGTAAGAGCATCTTACAGTTACCTGTAAGATGAGAGGGTTGAGGGGCCGGAACAGAGGTCTCAGGGGTGGGGTGGGACCCGCTGGGCTCCCAGGGCCCTGACAGCAGGGCGATAAGAAGCTACAGGGGAGAAAGGACAGACCCTGCAGGGCCTTGAGCCATGCTGAGAAGTCTCTCCTTCTAAATGCAGCAGGAAACTCCTGAAGGACTTGAATTGGGTATGGGATTTGGAAACCGATGCTGGCCGTGGTGGGGGAAACCCTGGAGGCAGGGGCATGACAGAGCACATGTATGCTTGCTCAGACAGCAGGCTATGAGGGCCAGCAGGATGGTGACCACCCAGGACAGAACACACACAGTGGGGTCCAGATGTGAGGCAGAGAGGATGGTGACCCAGGATGGGTCCAGATGTGAAGTCAGAGAGGACAGGGACCCAGCACATGTCCAGATGTGAGGTCAGAGAGAATGGGGACCCAGTAAAAGTCCAGATGTGAGGTCAGAGAGGATGGGGACCCAGGACAGGTCCAGATGTGAGGCAGAGATGTCAGTGAGTCTCCGTGGTCCCTGGCTGTTGGGAGCAACCAGGGTAGACTTGTCCTTGGACATGTTCGCTGAGCTTGTTGGCTGGAGTACCGAGGAGGTAGCTGACGTGTAGGGCTGAATTTCAAGGAGGGATCTGGGTAGGAGAGGCAGATGTGGGTGAGTTGAGACCACGTGAAGAAATCATGGAAGAAGGATAGCACCCAAGACAGGTCTCTCCAAGTCACAGAGAGGTGGCTGTCGGGGAGGCAGGGCAAAGGGAGGGACAGCATGGCGTCAGCACCACCCACGCCCTGGTTAGATGGCATTTCATGGAGCGAATGGTCAGCAGGTCAGACACAACTGAGAGGGCCATTGAAGTAAAGACAAATATCTTCGATTTAGCAAAGAAAACTGGCGAAGGTCTTAGGGGGGTTGGAGCAGTGAGAGACAGGGAGAGATGCTGGGATGGGAATGGTGGTCTGGGCACCTGTGGGCGGTGTTGGAGGTGAACCAGTGCATCTGCGTGTGCCAGTGAGTCAGCCGGGCACGAGTCTATACCATCTGCTCTTCAGTTAGTGCCCTACGCACACCTGTAGGGCCGTGATCCTTTAGCAAGCCGAGCCTGGGACTGGCTCCACAGGAGAGCTGCTCCCGTCAGCCCTGACCCCAGGACCAGATGAACACAAAGACAAGTTGCTTGAGCTCTGTGTCGAGACCGGGCAGTGGGCTGGGGTAGCGGTCGACATCACACCACGTCTACCCATATGACGCCCACTCATCCCATGTGGTTGTTGAAAGGTGAATGAAACAGTTGGCATTGAGGTTGGTGACATTCAGTTGCATTAGCGTGTTTCAAGTGCCTTACGGCCACAGTGGCTAGTGGCCCCCGTCTGGGACCGCACAGACTGCAGCGCCCTCCCGTCTGCACGCACGGCCCCCGGGACATCACTGGCTGGAGGCAGGGAGCAGCCCAGGAGTCATTAGCGTGCGGACCGAGACCAGACACAGGTACGACCGTTCTGAGCCAGCAGCCGGAGCTCTGCCAGGTGAGAAGAAGCGTTAGTTTCCTCAGAGGGGCTCAGCAAGGGGGGGCGCATCAGCAGCAGGGCCCTGGAGCAGGGCTTCTGACGGCGTCACCCCACAGCCTCGGCCAGGTCCCCCATACGGCACAGGACAGCCACCTCCATCCGGAGACCTCGTTTCTCACCAGCGCTGGGCCCAAGTTCTTCTCCTCTGTTGTCAGGTGGCAGAGCCACAGTCTCACACCACTGGAGGACTCACAGGTGAAAGCCAAGTTTCTGAGGAAGATTCAAGAAAAAAAAAAAATGGAAGACTATGAGTGAGTGAAGAGGGAGAGCCAGCGCTACTGGGACTGCAGGAGATGGCATTCCCCTGCGCGGGCATCGCGGGAAGGGAGTAGCTCTCCCAGAAGCAGATGCTAATAGAGAGAAAGTTAGCAGGCAACAAAGAAAGACAATTAATTCAATAAATGATGTTGAAAAATGTGTAGACTTGGTTGGAGGGAAAAAAATCAGTTCAGACCCTTAATTCATACCATATATAAAAATAAACTAAAGAGGAATTAAGTGGAATATATAAAAAGCCAAAACACTAAAAATAACAACAATTTAAAAGAATCAAGGGACCTTTAACTATGTCAAGAGGAGAAGAGGACTTTCCAAGAAGAAAATCAATGAAAGAGATTACAGGCAAGATACAGATGGATTTGATTAATGCTCGGGATCGGCCATGACGTCATGAAGGCACAGGCTTTCTCCTCCGCTCCCCGAGGTTTGGGGGCTGGTGCGGGCTTGTCCTAGGAGCCACCGCAGCCGAGCCCTGCATGGTCGCTGCCAGCCAACTGGTCATCTCCACGGGCCATGCGGGGCTTACAAACACTAAGATAAAGTGAAAACCATCAGTAACTCTAAAACGTTCATTGCAAGGTGTATGAGAAGAGAGGGAGGGGCGTCTGGGTATGTCAGTCGGTTAAGCATCTGCCTTCGGCTCAGGTCGTGATATCAGAGTCCTAAGATCGAGCCCCACCTCAGGCTCCTTGCTCAGCAGAAGGCTGCTTCTCCCCCTGCCCCTCTGTGCATTCTCTCTCTCAAATAAATAAATAAAATCTTAAAAAAGAAGCAAGAAACGACGGACCATATACTACAAGGATTACAGGCACCTGCTTCCGACAGCTAAGTAGCTCACGGGTTACTCACAGAACAAGTTGTGCGGGGCCTGAGAAGCAGAGGAAAAAGCCCTCAACCTCTGCAGTAACGGAAAGAAATTCAAATTGTTAAAAAGGTTGAGATTTCATTTTTTTGCCTAACGAATTTGCAAGTGTTTCTTTTCTTTCTTTTAATAAAACCGCCATTTCTGTTAGAATTTCTGGTAGACAGACAGTCTCATTCATTCTTGGCTGAAGTCTAAACTGGTACAGAATTCCCAGCAGGAGTTTCCCGATTTATAACCATAGACTGAAAACCCTCCATGCCCCTCGAGCTGGCAGCTCCATTCCTAGGAATATTCCGTAATATGCAAGCTGGCTGGCCCATAAGGATCTGTGTGCAGTGATGTTTACTGAGGTTGGGCAGAACTGTTAGAGTCAGAAATGTTCAAGACTCAGAGACGACTCTACCATTTGGTGTATTATTAAGATAGAGTATTGGGCAGTCAGTGACATGGGTTAAGCGCCCTCGGCATCAGCTGGAAATGTAAAGCACAGGAGGCAGGCCATCGTGCTGAGTAGGGCACCTCCCCCCGTGGCGTGTGTATGAACGCTTATTTGATGTGACAAACAGAGGGGGTTGTCTCCTCACATTGTCCTAGCTGCGAAGACTGGGGGTACACACTGCATCCCCCAAATAACGGTAGGTAGTGCTCTTTGGCTAACACAAATGAGTTCTATTTTTTCCTATGGGTTTTATCCATATTTTCCAACTTTTTTCAAAGGACCCTTCATTTATCATTTCCAGCAAAAATGTCAATACACACATTTTTAAGATGAGGTTTCAGTGATGAGGTGGCTAAGGCCCGTGGAAGTCCCCGTTAGTCTCCTTTCTGTCCTTCTCCAAGGAGCCCAAGGATGTCTCATTTTGCCAAGTGTGAGAGGGCACAGGGAGGGGGCCAGAGGCCAAGGGTCTCTGCTGAGATGGGTAGTGAACGTAAACCCTGACCGTTGGCAAGAGAGAAGACCCAGAGAGAGGAGGGGTCCCCCGTGTGGGGTGTCCGTAGTGAAGACCCTCAGGGAGGAGGGGTCCCCTGTGAATGTGTTTGTGATTGTGATTTTGAGGCCAGGCAGACGTCAGTTAAAAAAGACAGGTATAAACTATCTTTATTACAGGCTTTTTCTACATTTAATCTTTGCATCAGCGGTCAGGTTTGGTTAGCTCTTCCGTACTTCTCAGTTCAAGAGAAGCCAGAATATACATTGCGGTTTCAGAAAACCTAGTTTTCTTAGCTGGAGTATTAGCCCAGGACCCAGCTCTCAAATATTCAAGAAGAGAACGGTGACAAGCCGAAGTTATAATTATCAGAGTTATATTAGAATTATCAGACTGAACACCATGTGCCCCGCCCCACGCTGGAAACTCAGACGAGCAATGAAAACCAGGGCTCAAACTGCTTGTCATTCAGTGAATTGATACTCGAAGACAAACACAAAATGTTTTTTGTTTGTTTGAGTTTTTATTTAAATTCTAGGGAGTTACCATATAGTGTAATATTGGTTTCAGGAGTAGAATTGAGAGACTCATCACTTCCATACAACACCCAGTGTTCATCACAAATGTCCCCATAACCCCCGTTCCCCACCTAGCCCATCCCCACCCAGTCCCTCCAACACTCAGTTTGTGCTCTGTAGTTAAGAGTCTCTTAGGCTTTGCTCCCTCTCTTTTTTGCCCACCTATGTTCTTGTGTTTTGTTTCTTAAATCCCACACATGGGGGCGCCTGAGTGGCGCAGTCGTTAAGCGTCTGCCTTCGGCTCAGGACGTGATCCCAGCGTCCTGGGATCGAGCCCCACATCAGGCTCTTCTGCTAGGAGCCTGCTTCTTCCTCTCCCACTCCCCCGCTTATGTTCCCTCTCTCGCTGGCTGTCTCTATCTCTGTCAAATAAATAAAAAAATCTTTAAAAATATTTAAAAAAATGAATCCCACATATGAGTGAAATCATATGGTATTTGTCTTTCTCTGACTGACTTATTTGCTTGGCATGATCCCCTCCACCTCCATCCATGTTGTTCCAAGTGGCAAGATTTCATTCATTTTGATGGCTGAGTAATATTCCATTGCATATACACCACATCTTCTTTATCCTTTCATCTGTCGATGGACACTTGGGCTCCTTCCATAGTTTGGCTATTGTGGACGATGCTGCTATAAACATTGGGGTGCAGGCGCCCCTTCAAATCTGTATTTTTGTATCCTTTAGTTAGATACCTAGAAGTGCAATTGCTGGATTGTAGGGTAGCTCTATTTCTAACTTTTTGAGGAACCTCCAATACTATTTTCCACAGTGGCTGCATCAGCTTGCATTCCCACCAACAGTGTAAGAAGGTTAATTTTCCTCCATATCCTCACCAACATTGGCTGTTTCTTGTGTTGTTGATTTCAGCCATTGTGACAGTTGTGAGGTGGTGTCTCACCATAGTTTTGACTTGCATTTCCCTGATGATCAGTGATGTTAAGCATCTTTTCATGCATCTGTTGGCCACCTGTATGTCTCCTTTGGAAAAATGTCTATTCCTGTCTTCTGCCCATTTTTTAACCAGATTATTTGTTTTTTGGGTGTTGAGTTTGATAAGTTCTTTATATATTTTGGACACTAATCCTTTATCAGAGATGTCATTTGCAAATATCTTCTCCCCTAGGTTATCTTTTAGTTTTATTGATCATTTCCTTTGCTGTGCAGAAGCTTTTTATCTTGATGTAATCCCAATAGTTCATTTTTGCTTTTGTTTCCCTTGCCTCAGGGGATGTGTCTAGTAAAAAGTTGCTATAGCTGAGGTCAAAGGGGTTACTGCCTGTGTTCTATTCTAGGATTTTGATGGTTTCCTGTCTCACATGTAGGTCTTTCATCCATTTTGAATTTATCCTTGTGTATGGTGTAAGAAAGTGGTCCAGTTTCATTCTTCTGCATGTTGCTGACCAGTTTTCCCAACACACTTTGTTGAAGAGACTGTCTTTTTTCCATTGGCTTTTCTTTCTTGCTTTGTTGAAGATTAGTTAACCATAAAGTTGAGGGTCCATTTCTGGGATTTCTGTTCTGTTCCATTGATCTATGTGTCTGAGTTTGTGTCAATGCCATACTGTCTTGATGATTATAGCTTTGTAATAGAGCGTGAAGTCCGGAATCATGATGCCTCAAGCTTTGCTTTTCTTTTTCAAAATTGTTTTGTCTAGTTGAGGTCTTTTGTGGCTCCATATAAATTTTAGGATTGTTTGTTCCAGCTCCGTGAAAAGTGCTGTTAGTATTGATAGGGATTGCATTAAATGTATAGATTGCTTTGGGTAGTATAGACATTTTCACAATATTTGTTCTTCCAATCTATGAGCATGGAATTTTTTCCATTTCTTTGTGCCCTCTTCAGTTTCTTTCATAATAAACATTTTATAGCTTTTAGAATACAGATGTATTACCTGTTTGGTTAGGTTTGTTCTTAGATATCCTATGGTTTTGGGTGCTATTGTAAATGGGATCGATTCCTTGATTTTTCTTTCTGCTGCTTCATTACTGGTGTATAGAAATGCAACAAATTTCTGTACATTGATTTTGTATCTTGGGACTTCGCTGAATTTGTGTATCAGTTCTAGCAAGACAAACGCAAAATGCTTAAATGGCAGTACAAGACTGTGTAAGGCTTAGAAGGGTAAATCCCAAACTCCCTAAAGATTTGGAAAGGAAACACAAACACGGACACACACACCATAATGGGTTGAGTCTCACCTCTTCCTCCAAATTCATATGTTGAAGCCCTAACCTTCAGAACCTCAGAATGTGACTGTATTTGGAAATGGGGTCTTTACAGAGGTGAGTAAGGTAAAATACAGTCTTTGGGGTAGACCTTAATCCAACATGATTGATGTCCTTTAAGGAAATCAGGACATAGACACACACAGAGGGAAGAGCAGGTGAGCACGGGGGGAGAAGGTGGCCATCGTAGGCTAAGGAGAGAGATGCCAGGAGAAACCAGCCCTGCCAAGACCTTCATCTGGACTTCCAGCCTCCAGAGCTTTGGGGAAATGGATTTCTGTTGGCTAAGGCACATGAGACACTTGATGACGGCATCTCTCGGAAAGTAGTGCATCCCACTTCAGAGTTACTTGTCATTCAGCCCTACTGTACCAGTGAAAGTTTGACTCTCCCTTGTCTGTCTCCTGCCTTCTCAGCCATCACTGCCTGTAAGACAGCGCTGACCTCTGATTTAACCCCTGCCCCAAAAGTGGATGGTGTTCCTGTTTAATTTGCATAGGAAGAAATTGGTATTATAAGGGTTGACCATCTCTTTTTCACATCAAAAACAGAAGGACAGGGGCACTGCAGTACTTTTCCCCACCTCTTTCTATGGTCCATTTCAGATTCCACACCAAGGTCTTTAAGGAAAAGAGCCAAGTCAGAGCCACGTGGTCTCTCCGTGGCTGGTGGGCCCTGGACCAGTGCCCTTCTGCGTCAGTTGCTCTTCCAATTAGTTCTCTGGGGCTGTTTCCTTGAAACAGACCCACCATGTGCCAGAGGCCCCAGGCACCCTCTGACATGAGTTTCAAAATGCTGTGTCGAGAAAGACAGCAGCAAACATGAACTTTCCCTCAGATTCGTAAAGGACTTGTGACCCCAAAACGCTTGAAAGCTACCAGGAGGCTTCGTGCATATTGGTGGAGTGTACAGTATGATAGCTCTCCTCTCTACCATGTCCTCTTTTCTTCTTGCTTCCAAACCATCTCCTGACACAGCCCTGGAAGGTGGAGCCGGAGGAAATGCATCGCACTGCGCATGTGCTTTGCTCAGTATTTCCAAGTAAATGAAAGTGTCATAAGAAATGGTCAATGTGGTTTAAGTCTCTGGTCAGCCAGCCTCTGCATCCACATTTGACTTAAAGCTTTTTCTAGGAAGGAAGTGTGGGGAAACCTCCACAACCTTCTCCTCTGCCGAAATCTCCCCTGTGATCAGCAAGTGTGACTCATTGATTCCAGCTCTGACACAAACACCTCAAATGAACGCCAACTAACAAGACGCAGGGTGACTACTAGCTTTAAGTATATTCCAGAAAGTTCTGCCAAGTCTGGAAAAATTGCAGTGCTATTGGGTCATGACAGTACAACAGAGCTTTGACTGAAGCAGAAAACAAGCAAATGAAGAGAGGCAGTAGGTGGGCAGCAGGCTACAGAGGAGCTGGTTTGCAAATTGGTTCCCCAGAGCCACGGTGCCCTGCACAGTCACACATTCTGTGTAGTTTTTTGCTAAGAACTCACATCAGCCTTTGAGAGAAACAGAGCCCTGGTCTGACCTCCTCCTCATGGAGAACACGGGTGTAGGAATCCAGAAGCAGCTTGACATTCTGAGCCAGGGGCAGGGATCACAGGCGCAGGAAGACAGGCCTTTCATGGGACTTAGTCCTGGGCCTTGCAGTAACGGGTCATACCTCGAGGGCTTCAAGACTCAAATATAATTTGGTTGCTAAAGAGAAGACATGCCATTTTGTTAGGCTAGGTGTCCAAATCTGTTTCTTTTTTCCTAAAGAAAAACTAATGTTCAAAATGTGATCATTTCTGTTATAATACAGCGCTGTTTAGTAAGAACTCATTTCCACGAAGACCCAGTGATGCAATCCACAGACATGCATTGAGCAACTAGACGAGTACACACACCGAACACCATATCGTTTATGTAAAACAATAATAAATGTGAAAAGCAATGTCCTTATTCTGGTATTCTTGTATAATCATCATCGTCACAACAAAATTGTGTTTGTGTCCCTCTGTACAGTTTATACTTCAATGAGACAGTGGAACTGCATTCCCAGGCAGTCCTGAACTAAGCTTCTGGACAGCTAAGAGACACGCCGGGAGCACGAGGTCACGGAGCTCAGCATTAGGGCCGGATACCCAGTGAGTCTACACCGTCTCATGAACACACGCATGGCAGCAGCAAACAGCCAGCAAACACACCGACACAAACACGCCCAGACGGAAGCTGCTACTCCTGCCGCCCTTTGGGGGCTGGTGGTCCCCGAGTCCGGTCCCTGCTCTACCACTCACCACGGAGGGGTCTTGGGAAGCTGGCCACCCTGTCCGTCCTCCATTTCCTCATTTCTTTCTTTCTTCCTTTTTTTTTATAAAGATTTTATTTATTCATTTGACAGAGAGAGAGACACAGCCAGCGAGAGAGGGAACACAAGCAGGGGGAGTGGGAGAGGAAGAAGCAGGCTCCCAGTGGAGAAGCCTGATGTGGGGCTCGATCCCAGAACACCAGGATCACGCCCTGAGCCGAAGGCAGACACTTAACAACTGTGCCACCCAGGCGCCCCATTTCCTCATTTCTAATGGGACAAAGAGGAATCTATCTTAGGAGTGTCAAAAGGGCTTCACGAGTCAGTGTATGTGAAAGGCTATATTGTGCTTGGCATCTAGGAAGGCTTCAGTTCAGGGGAATGTACAGAAATAGAGCTTGCTGCAACACGGGAGACAAATAATAGAAGATAAAGAATACTGGTGGGCAGGCTACCTGGAGGGAGGTGTGTGGAGCACCAGGAAATAGGTAATTGAGAAAATATATTGAGAAAATACGAGAGAACAGCACAGTCTTTAGGAAACCGTTTCTGGAAACCAAGCAACGGTTTGATAACTTCGGTGTCTAGCAAAGTACTAGGCATCGTGAGGACAGAGATTTTTATAATCCTTACCCTGGAATAGCTGCAGAGACTAGGGCTCTTCTCTAATCAAACAGATTTACCGTCGAGCAGCCCATCTTTCTGGGGGAAATTAGTAGATTGATTTTAGACGGCGTGACACAAATACGGTAGAGATGTCGGGAAACAGTGGTAATTGCCAGGGAAGTCTCCTTGGAAGAGGTAAAAATTCAATGAGATCTTGAAATATAGGTAAATATTGTGAAAGAAAGTAATTTGGATAGGCACATCAGAAATTAGAATACCAGATCAAGGCAGTCCTGGGAATTAAATTGCAGAAAAGCTTAAGAAGTCTCAATCCCAAAATTGAGGATCAAGTTAAATATTCAAAACACTGTACTGAATCGACATGGAAACATAATTTTTCAAAAGGATTTAAATTTTTTTCCCCAAGTTCTATTTTGTCCTTAAATGTCCTTAAATGCCACTATATTCCTGACACAAATTTGATGCTTCTATTTTTGACTAAGAAGAGTGGAATATTTTTAACCAAGAGCATTCAGTCTTGAGGCTTCAAATTGCCAATTTGAAAGTATCTTGGTTGTAGCTCAAAAAAAAAAAGCATATTAAGTTACACAGATGCAATTACACGTAGAGTAAGGCTAGGAATTCTAGACTCAAAATATTGCTATTGCTTTTATTGTTATTGCCTCGTTGTGGTATTACACGTCTTATACGTACTTCCTTTGTGGGAGTGCCTTTGTTTCTGAGGGTTTCTGTGTTTTCAGCAAGTCATTCGTTTATTCTTATAACTGCCTCTGGAGGGCCTTGAAAGAACAAGAAAATCTACATTATCATAACTAGTGGTTTTAAAGGTCTACTTTTTACACTTTTTTTTTTGAGATTTATTTTATTTTTATTTATTTATTTATTTGACAGAGAGAGAGACAGCCAGCGAGAGAGGGAACACAAGCAGGGGGAATGTGAGAGGAAGAAGCAGGCTCCCAGTAGAGCAGGGAGCCTGACGTGGGGCTCGATCCCAGGACTCTGGGATCACGCCCTGAGCTGAAGGCAGACGCTTAACCACTAAGCCATCCAGGCAACCCAGAGGTCTACTTTTTAAATAGGCTTTATTTCTTAGAGCAGTTTTAGGTTCACAACAAAATTGAAAGGAAGGTCCAGAGATTTCCCATCCTCACCCCATACCACATGTGCAATACCCGTGATCAATACTTCACCAGAGTGGTATGTTTGTTACAATTGATCAACCTACATTGTCACGTCATCGTCACCAAAGAGGAGAACGTAGCCTGGCTGACATGGCACTCTTTCACGATCAGGCAACGCTTCCAGGGCCCCACATGAGTATGTGTGTTTGATGCCAGCAAAGACGGCACAAGCCATGTGTAACAGGCTGAAGGTCCAGCAAACCCCAAGGTCCTGGGTCCTGCAGATCCACATCCTCACTGAAATGCTGCAGCCCTTCTTTAGTTAAAAGTCATCTTCTAGACTCACTTTGACTGGATTTGAGCTCCACCCTTTTCTTGGTGGTTTGACCTCTGAAGTCAAGGCCAGCACCACTACAGGGCGGTGTGTTCTTGAGGAAGGCCCCAAAAAAAGAACCTGAGAGAGGGGAGAGCGCCCCCTGCAGCAGCCTGGACCGCACTGTCCCATGAGAAGGCACCTCTTACCAGGGAAACCAGCCTCTTTCAACTCCTCAGTGCAAAGATGTAAAAAGAAAAGCGTGAGACCAAAGAGAATGCAGGCTCTGTGCCCCCTTCAGGGTTCTGGACTCCTACACACAGAGATGATGATGCGGGGTCCTTACCCGTCGAGGAGCCGGAGGGCTGCTTCGGGAGCTGCAAAGAGTAGCAGAGACCAAATATTCTAAAAGGGGTCATGGACTATTCCAAGGTATGTGCACTCCCTCTGGGCTCTCCTGCGTGGAACAACAGCGGCTTTAGAGCAGTCACCTGGGGTCTCTCCCGACTTGTCAGGGGGTCAAGGCTTTAGGATCTAAGTTGTAACGGTGCTGTGCTCTGAATACGAGCTTTCTGTTATTTTTCCCATGGAAGCAGACGTAGGAAACGCTAACGGTTAGCTAGCCCACGGGATAAGAGGGAGCTGCTGCTCCCAGCCCGGGGCTCGAGCGCTGGGGTTATCAACCCGTCCACACACCTGCCAGCCACCCTCCACTACCGGCTCGCCGGGCTGCGTGCCTTTGATCTCTACGGCAGCCTCGCAAAGACTTCTGATCTTGTTCATCCTCTTTAAATGTATCCTGGCATGTTTCCTTTTAAGCACTTTTACAAGACTTTTTAGACCATTTCTGAAAGAAGAACGAATATGCAAAGAGCAGAAATTAAACAAATAGCTCCAAATTAGAATTCGCTTACAGATCTCAAAACGCTCTGTGCAAAACGGGCTCCGGGGACACACAGGGCTATGAATGAACTCTGTGCCCCGCCAGGGTTCTGGGTCCTCGGTGGCAGGACACAGAAGAACGTCCGTGGCTCTGCTGATGCCCCTTCCCTTGGTGGCGTCCTGCCCCTCCCCACCCCCTCTGTTGTATTAGTGCAGAAACACATCCAAGCACAAACCGCCGTCTGTTCAGAATATGATAACTTGAGTCACTGAAGCATCACCACAGACAGCCAAGGAGCTGGGGACGCGCTGGCGCCACCTCTGTCGTGCTGATGTTCAACGGGGAGCCACTGAGCACACCAGCCAAGGCTCACGGAGGCCACAGCCACTCTAAGGAGACAGCTTTGCTTGCTCGATTTTCTGCGGAGTCTGGGCGCGGCTCCTGATGAGAAGGGCTTGGTGAACTAGGAGGGAAGGAGGGCAGAATACCTTCTTTCCTTTGTTTTGTCCCATCACCAGCACGTCGCAGCGGGCACCGTGAGCCCATCTAGGGGCTGCGGCATCCAGCCATTCAGAGAACTAAACACTACGTGGGTCAGACCCGTGTCTCTCCCAACCGCACACACTCAGGATTCCCCCCACGGCCTCCTGCAGAGCTGCGGTTTAAGGTCTCACATCTCAGAAACAGCACCTTTGTTTTGTTCTGTTCTGTTTTGTTGGCAAGTCCATGATTTTAGGATTTCCATTTCACTTCGGTGTGACGTCGAGGTGGTTAAGCTGTGGCTAGATTGCCCCCCGCCCCCGCCCTCAGGATGGAGTACAAATAAGTTTTGTCTCTATTTGTGATTTTTTCCCGTTGTGTAATACAAATGGAAGCACGTAAAGAAAAGCCAAAGATTAATCCAAAGGACTGAGAGATTTCGGGTCTTCCTTACTCGTCATGTAACTTCACTCCCTGAGCGCACCTGACACCCTGCAGGGCCAGGCTAAGGGGAGGGAAGGGGACGCGAGGCGGAAGGCCATGCGAGGCTGCCCCGACTGAGTCCCTGGCCTAATGAGGAACACACAGCCCAAATAGTTTGAATTTTTCAGTCAGTTGTCTGATTAAAGTCCTACTATAGATGATACATGAGGCAAAATCTTAGTATTACATGGACTTGGCTTTTTCCTGTGTTTTCGAATATCTGCGGATGTGTGAAGTTATAGCAAAACATACTCGAGGAAGAGGAGGGACTCCGTCAAGAGGGTCAGAGAGAGCAGCGGGCACATAGATGAGTAGACACATACATGTGGAAGGGGCTGGACAAGCACAGGCTGCCTCCAGAAACAACGAAGGAAGCAGAGATCTTACTTTCAACTGTGTAGTTAACGAGTCTTCAAATCTACAAGAAGAGCATGCATTTTGCAACTTTAAAAAATTTGTAAGGCTGCAAAGTAAGTTTTCACAACATCCCACCACGACAAATGTGACTGTTGGGCCTAGGTAAGTACGATGTGGATTCGTACATTGGTCTGAGTCTTTACAAAGAGCCCAGGCTCTGCAGAGTATGAACCACTTCCAGGTAGGCCGTGTGCAGGCAGAGAAGCCGAATGTGGAGGACTGCACATTTATGGGCGCAAACGCCAATGTATATTGCGTATGGCCATGGGTATTGCCCTTCCTTGATCAATAACATGCATGTTATCTTTTTAAGTATTTCACACTCTCTGTCTGGGCCAGGAAACACCCATCAGTGGAAGGTGGCCAACACCAGTGCCCAGGATTTCCCAGTCCCACCTGAGGCTGGGACTTTCTGACCAAAGCCCACTGTCTGGTGATGTGTTCTCCCTTCTGTCTCCATTATGGAGTCTGTTTGTAGCAAATGAAGGCTTTCGTCTCTGAACCTTTCTTCAGGAGAGCAGGGAAAGAGAAAGATGGGACAGAGCCCTACCAAGGTCATCCAAGGAACCCTAAGTCCTCTGTAAGTAAAGGAAATAAATGCCCCTCAGAAAGGTCTCCACGAAGAGCAGCTGAGCAAGACAGGAGCGCAAATGGAGTTGCAGGCATGCAGCTTGCTCCCAGTGGCAGGAGGAATGCATGAGTCAATTCCTGAAAATACAGACGGTGAAGAGGGTATCAGTCCACTGAGGAAGCTCAGCCAGAAGGCAGCCAACCCCCTTGGCGGGGAGGGGTCCTGTCCCAGCGTCCGGTGAGGGGTGCTGTGATGACCACAATCCTGAGCAAGACCAGAAAACCCTCATCAGGTGCCATATTGGATGAGGTTGGGATGGGACAGGTAATAAGAAGCACTTAGACGTCCTGTAGACCAACCAACCAGAGGTTCCCAGAGTGACTGCTCCCATGGGTATTCTGCGACCCAGCCAAACCTCAATACAAGAATAGAATCCTATGTACCTGAGAAGGGAGGGACGTCCTCCACTGCGTGATGTAGACACAGCTACGGACCATCTCCAGTTGGTATTCATTCCAGCCTCACAGGAGGAACGGACGAGGGAATTCCCAGAGTGCGGGACACCTGATCTGCTGCTGTACTGCACGAGGATTCCCTTCAGATCACACGAGGAAGCAGACCACAGTTTTGTACAGAATTAGACCGTGGGACATTCTCCCATGCAATTGACACTCTGCGGGAAATAACAAGGAGCAGCAGTTCCCGAACTGGAATGATAAACCTCACTATGCAAATAAACCGCGAATCTTGGACACTGCGAAGGAGTTGCCGCTGTTACTGGAGCCCTGACAGTATCATAAGTACCCTTAAAAAGCGGCGCATCAAGTTATCCCAGTGGGAAATCTAAGAGTCACTTGCATCTTCCCAAGATCAAGATACCACTCTCTAAGAGGAGTGAATATTGAAATTGTTGCTAGTTTATCCACTGACGGGCAAAACTCGAATAGCTTACCCAGGTCCATCAAAGATGTATCCACCTTAAGCTTCTACAAAAGAGGAAGTTGGTTGGTTGGTTGGCTGGTTGGTTGGTTGCTCTCCAAAGCAATCCATGCTACGGGTACGTGAACCGCAGTGACGCTGCGGAGACAGAGCTGCCAACAGAGCCGATGGGGCTTGCAGAGGGTTGCTTGCTTCACTGTTCTATAGCCTGAGATGGTTGGACTGCGAATATTTGAGGAGAGAATTGTCCAAATGAAAAGCTGACGAGCTTCGGAAAATGGGTAGGACGCACACACCGAGCGTGTGCACACGCGCTCTCCCTGTCCCTGGAATGCAGGTCCCGCCCTCACCGTTGAGATGGAATTAAGCTAAGGTGACAGGGCAGCCACCCCATGGGCAGCAGAGGACCAGGAATCGCAGGTGGGCAGCAGAGGACCAGGAATCGCAGGTGGAACTCAGGCAGCTGGGACGGAGAGCTGCCTACTCGCTCCCCTCGGAGTGCAAGGGACAGAAGTGAGAGAGGTCTGGAGTAACAGAATTTCACGGAACGAAACCAAACCAAAGAGCCCGAGGGTGATGTAGCCTCAAAACAGGCTGTGACCAGGTGTCAGAGATAGGAAAACTGCAGCTGTTTCCCACGGTTTCCCAAGCCCCGGTCCCTATGTCCAGCCGGGATTCTTTTATAGGCAGGAGTATACACTTTATGTGCAGGAATGTGTCTTCCGTTCCAGGAAGCCTTGTATCCTAGGTGCCCAGGAGCAACTACCAACCAACCAGCATCCATCCAGGAACCAGCTTTCACGGGGAAGGGTCTAGAAACCATTTTGTGTGACGAACAGCACTGAGGTCCAGAGGAGGAGTCACTCGAAGTGAGCTGATGTGGAGTGGAAACCGGTAGCTCTCCTTAAATATTGTAACAGGCATCAGAGGGAAGAGGAGGCTAATATTTTAAATCACCAAAGGAAAGATCTGGAAGCAAGGGCGGGGGGAGTTATTGGAAGCAGACTATCGCTCAATGTAAGAGAGAACTTTTGGTCATAAAAGTGCCCCAATGGGGTGCCTGAGGGGCTCAGTTGGTGAAGCATCTGCCTTCAGCTCAGGTCATGATCCCAGGGCCCTGGGATGGAGCCCCTCATGGGGCCCTCTGCTCAGCAGGGAGTCTGCTTCTCCCTCTCCCTCTTCCCCTCCCTCTGCTTGTGTGCACTGCACTCTCTCTCAAATAAATAATAAATACATGATTAAAAAATAAATCTTAAAGGTAAAGTGCCCCAACATTCCATGAGCCCTGAGCTTTATGTCCTGTGTATCTCCACACTGAAATTGAGGAACTCCTTTGGAGAGCTTGTCCCCAAGCAGTAGGATTTGCTCAAAAGTCTATCAAAGAAGGACACATAAGTATTTCATAAATGCATTAAAGTCTAGTTAAGAAAGTACAATGATTTGTTGTCACAAAGCCAGAACATTAAGTGAATTCAATTGACTTTATCACTATTACATAACACCAGATGATTAAGGAAAGAAGGCTGGATCCCTTGAGTTACAACTTTAAAACCTGACGTTGCTCAGTGTGGAATTCAGGGAACTAACACTTCCGATTTCGGCTCCAGGCTTCGCCATCCACACAGCATCCAACACATTCTTGTTGACTCACCATCTGCTTGTTCCTGGTGGGCTACCGAGACGAGCATGGCCTGTTGGGATGAGGCTCAGATTCGCCACGTTCTCTTCCACGAGGGCACGAGGGGAATGGCCTCACACCCTGGACCTGACAAGAATCCTCTGGAATCAGACAGCAGGCAAGAGAACGTGCAGCCAGGAAGATTTCTGTTCTGAGAGCGTCTAATAAAATTCATGTAGGGTACTGAACCAGGTACTCCTAATTTTAAAAGACTCTTGTTAGGAAAAATAGGTTCTTAAAACATCATTGAAACTAAAAGCCAACAATGTCTTAGACAAATGCTGACTTTTCAAAACGTCTGCTAAGTCGGCTTTCATGAGGGAGAAGCTCTAACGCCAAGCTCCGGTCATAAACACTACGGCCGCTAAGCAAAAGGAACCCTCTCCAGCAAATACTCATGGGCACACCAAAGTCGCATCTCCTAGGATCCAGCTACATTTGCTAGAAACAAAATAGGTGGTGATGATTTCGTCGTGTTCCCTGTTTTCAGTCTCAAAGGTCTCAGGGCTCTGGTGAGATTTTCTCTGAACCACAAGGTGCTGATATGGGAGGGACCCAGAGCGAGACATGGTGGGGTGTCTCCATGTTGACGAGCCATATGGCGCCAGGCTCTGAGGGCTGGGGCAGTAGAGGAGAGGAGGAGGGAGAGAGAGGCCACACAACACCCAGGAGTGCCAGGAGCTCCAGCATCAGCTGCCTGCCCTCGTCATGGCCAAAGAATATGGGTCTGTATCGACTTCCATGTAAGACTTGGAACTAAATCTGGGATAGTTGCTCCGCGTGACAGTGTTCAATCATGGTACTGTAACAGTTGGCTATTTTCACCCTACCTTTATCTTAGAATCTTCCGAAAGAAGCAAGTTAGAAATCATCTAAGACATGATAAAATTTCAGAAGGAAATATGTGGAAAGGATTAGTGAGTAAAGTGAGGAGTTTCAAACCTGGATCTGTCAGTGGCTGAGGCATAGCTTCCTACTCTGATTCAGGGATGTTCCCACTGCTCCATTCCTACCCCATTTATTTCTCTTCTGAAGACAGATTGGTGCAAGCTGATGGTCACTTGCCATTCGTTTGGGGGCACTGCTTAGAAATTGTCATCATTTAAGATTTCTGTTTAGTGGTTTCTATAATGATTCTATAAACTAGTAGATGCCTATCATTTTCATTTACGCTGAGTGTCCTGCTGGTATACGTTATTAGTAGATGCTGATCTTTTGCATGTACGGCTTATGTTCTGCTGAAATGTGCTACTGGCTCTGGCTTTCCTTTGGAACAAATTGCTAGTCTATCACCCACACATCTTCATCTGAGTCTTTCCCTGTAACTGCCCGCAAATAGACAGGCTACCTTAATTCGGTATATCAGTTGGTTCACGTGATGTGGTGAAGAAATCATTTGTATTCAGAACAAAAGAAATATTGTATGCAAAGAAAAAAACAAAAATACAAATAATTGGAAAACATACATTTGCTGGCCTGTTCTGATAATACACTTATACACACAAAGAAACAGCTCACCTCGGTGAAAAGAAAAAGCCAATCAAGTAATTCAGGGAAACAAAATGTTCAAGTGAAGAAACCAAAGAAAACCAAGTTCTAAATGTATAATTGTATTTGGACTTAAACGATCTCAGAATATCAGAAATAACAGCATATAACTTCTTTTGAGTGATAGGAAAACCAAGCCCCAGGAAACCCAATATGAAGTGAGATCCTTGTCTCAATAATTCTCAAGGGGAAACCATATGGAACACCAAAGGTGTGGAAAAACCCCAGAATGGCTCACATGCACACACATTATCAAACCAGTCACACTTTCCTAGAGAGATTTTTCCTAGAATATATGTTTAAAAAAAAAAAAACAAACAAACAAACATTCTGGGGGTGCCTGGCTGGCTCAGTTGGAAGACCATGTGACTCTTGATCTCACGGTTAGAAGTTCGAGCCCCAAGTTGGGTGTGTAGAGATTACTTAAATAAATAAAACTTTAAAAAATCATTTTCTTTACCTTTCATTAACTCAGGCTCTAGCAATGATGAAATTACTGTCATGTCACAGTGCGGAGACTAGACCAGGTCACCTAGTGTGTCAAAGTCGATGTCTGCTTAATTTATTTTGCATTTATTCGTAGATCTCTTATCTGCCTACCTTAGGGCAAAAATGGTCTGAGAAGGGGAAATAAAATAATATATATTTTTCCGTTTCCATTTATAATTTATGCCCCAACTGCTCCTCAGATGGGTTTAAAGTCACAATGGTCCTGTTTAGTTGACCAGCTGGGAACTAAGTTATTAAAATAATCCTTTGAAAATTAGAACAACTTTTTCATATTCATTTCTCCTTTTTCCTATGACTTGCTCATTTTTAGTGCTTTTCATGACATTTCAAATTTTGATCTAAATAACAGCAATAACTATCTTCAGCTTCCAAAAATATTACAAACCAACAGTTATTTCATGTGACATTATGCCGGACTCAGACGACAGAAACCACACATGCCACATCTAACAGGCACCCCCACTCTGCCAGGCAGGGAAGCAGCATGTCTGTGAGGGGTGCTAGAAATCTCCAGGAAGTCAAGGGCAAGGAAGACACCAATGATGAACTTTAGTCTGTTTTTGTGGTGTTGGAGGACGGACTCGTTCTGAGGACACTTAGAGTTGGTGGGAGATGAAGGAATAGAAATAGCACTGTTTTAAAGAATAAATATGGGGCTTGTGGTTTTCACAGATGCTCCAAGTTTGTATCAGCTCACAAGAACTGGGTAGAGATAGAAAAAAGCAAAGATACTGGAGACGGGATAGAGCAAAGTTTGATCTCAAAGGCAAAATGCCAGCTTTGAAAAAGATTAAGAAGTAATAATGGAGTAAAAAAAAAAAATCCTTCTTCTTTGACTTTGAAACATGCGTTTTACTCCAGGGAAATTAGAAATTTCTTAGAAATGAGCTCTACCGGAGCTGCGACACGGAAAAATATCTTTACCACAAATAAATCCATTGGAGACACAACTCAGTTTCTCAAGCATGTGGAGCCATTGATGCGAAATGCATTTGACTCATCGTTGGAAGGGAAGTTTTATTTAGCTGTGAAGCTGGGATGATATTTTTAGAAAGAGTAAAGTTCATGGAATTTTTAAAGTGTTGAATGCCTGTAGCAGATGACATTTTTAGGGGATGTGCAGAAGTGACCATTCTGGGCTGGGAGCTTCAGAGCCTGTCCTGCCTTCCCTCCGTGATGCTGGGGCTGCGGAAGGCTCCAGGGCAGGATCTGGGGTGTGGTGCAGCCGGTGCATCGGGGCTGGCGTGTGAATTCCCCCGAGGCAGCCGGCTCCTGAATTCTTTCAGCTTCTCCAGGAATACTTGGTTCCCTGGAGAACACCGGGTCAGAATTTCAGATGTGGGGAGGACCCTACTGGTCCATCACCACACCCTCCAGTCTCAACGTGAGCCTGAGGAGCTGAGGCCCAGCATTCAGGGAGCTTCGCACAGTCAGCCCAGAGCATCCCCCGACACACACATGCTCCCCTCCTCTCCTTTTTCACCAGATGAAGTAACACAGAACTCCGCCAAGGGAAGGGAGTGCTCTCACTGCTTTAAGAATACGCTTCGGGGTGGAGCTGGGTTGTGGCTGCCTGGCGGTTCTGCGTCTTTCATGGCATGGATGCAAAGTGTCACCCTCCCGAGGAAGAAGCACATCCACATGGCTTCACCCTTCCAAGAACACGCCTGCCCTCCCAGCATTCTTGTTGACGGTTTCTGTCTGCCTCTTGACTTTCTATGACTCATGGTCCCACTGGCAGGTGTGCCCTTCACTCATCGCAGATGACCCGCAGCGTTCTCCTGAGTCCAACCACAGCGACCAGAGGGCAGACAGGACAAAACCAAATGGGAGCTCATGTGCAGAAAATCCATCTTTTGCTCTTTAAAGAGAAAAACCTTATTTCATCCTGATTGAACAAAAACCAGGAAAGCAGAGGAGTAACGATGGATTTGAATATCCGATCTCTCTTACTGGGGTTCTACACACAATACGCTGACCTTTACAGAGGTGGTTCTTGTCCATAAAAACCAAACCGCGGGTATACCAGCTGGCCACAACATCACGTGAAAGATTTACTATAAAGCCATCTCTGAGCCAAGTGGCATGGACCTGATATTTTGGCATCTTTTTTCCCCAGTTCATTATAATCATCTCCCACACTTAAAAGTGTTTCTTTCCACACAACTCAGATATGAGCATATTACTGTCCTTTGAATTTGTTTTGCTATCACAGGCTTAAGTAAATATTTTGATCACTGGGAGTTGCTAAAGAATGTCTGAAGATACATAGGGCGTTGCTTTGTCATGAGAGCTTTGAAACAAGGAATGTGGAATTCCAAATTTCTTAGCGTGAAGAATACAGTGTGCTTGCTGACATAACTCGTCCAGGCCAGACCCCTGTTTCCACGTGGAATTTGGAGCTGGTGGTCATCTTGGAACACCGGTCAAAAGCAGAAATGAGAGACGGCCACCCATCCTTGGGAACCTGGGCTCTCAGACCGTGTACTGGGCAAATGTTTTAGAAATTCCCCTCAGAATTCAGATTTTGGGGAATTCAGACAACTAGACAAAGACCTAGTTCAGTTTTGTTTCTGAAATATTAACTCAGGAAAACAAAAATCACTCTCAACAAAAAAAACATTTTACTGTGCTATGCTTCCTATTCTGCCTCTCTAGTGAGGACTGTTTTTTCTTTTTTATCTCTCAACCCTGGGAAAAAGCAGCATTATGGCACAGAGGACTCAGCTATGTAAACAAGCAGCTTGAAACATGTATCCAATCTATGGGACCAGCTTCCAGATCATCCCAGGACCCCACTAAAATAAAACCACCTCAGCCCATTCTCCAGGGGTCTCATCAAGAATGCACATGAAATCCCTGGGAAATCTACAATCTCGCTGAGAGGTGTTCCTTAAGTTGATACACGCAAGAGGGTTGGCCGGTCCTCCCTGAAATAAACTTTAACTTGTGATAAAGCCGGAGAGAATGCGGATGTCCCCAGAGCAGGGATTGTTGAAGGCTCTGGGCTTCAGACCCCTCCTCTTTTCTCACCAGGCTTTCTCCCCTCGTGGTAGGGTACAGTGTCCTGACTCCCGCTGCTCTGTAAAGGAACAACCGCCACATGTATATTTTAATCCTAGACCTTGTCCACCTTCCAGAGTTTCGCAAGCCCCCTGCTTGGCGTTTCCACCTACATGGTCTGTTAGTCCAAATCAGCAGGTCCAACACTAAGCCGATGCTTCTCTCCTGCCGAACAGCTCGTGGTTCAGCCTTCCTGGTTTCGTGGGTGGCAATTCCATTCTTCCAATTGCTTGGGACAGAAATTGGAAGTTTAATTTGCCTTGCCCTCATGCTGCATGTCCAAAGCTCAGCAAACCCTATTACATGCCCAGATCTGACCCCTTCTCACTGTCATTGTGACAACGCAGACATGAGCGATTCAAGTCTCTGACCTGAATTGTGCAATAGCCAGGCAGCTTGTCCTTCTGCTTCCATCCATGCTCCACTATACTCTATTCTTGATCCAGCAACCAGAGTCTGTTTTAAGTTCAAAATACGGGCTCTCTGACCTCAGCAGCTTCCTACTTCACTCCGAGCCCAAGTTAAGTCTTGTAAGCAAACACCCATTGTTATCTGATATTGTTCTGTGCACTCCGCTAGGTCTGTTAAAGGTCACTCTGCTCCAGCCACACGTGCATCCTGGCCAAGTGTCTTCTTCCCCAAGAGACCATCCTGTGCAGCCCCACCCTTACCCCGTCCCCTTCTCACACTGCACTCACCACCTGTGACAAAGGGGGGCTGACCCGTGTGAGCTTCTATTTAAAGAATGCCTTCCACCACCACAATGTCATTGCTACAAGGATGGAGATCTTTGTTTCTCTTGTTGTTGTTCTTTTTATCCAGCAGGAGTGTCTCACACACAGCAGGTGCACATTTAATATTTGTTGAATGAATAAAAGTTTCTATGTGATCCTGAGGGCCCTGAAGGATGCAAGGAATTCTATCTCCACACACAAACATGCACACACTTCCTAACAAAGCCCACTCTTGTGTTTCCATCTCCCATCCGGACATGCGGTTCAACATTCTCATGATGATTATCCCACTTTACTCATCGGTCCAACCTTGTTTCCCCTGTTAGACTAGGACCAGCTTAAGTGCAGACATTCCTCACATTTTCCTTCCTTAGGATCTCTCCATATTTAAATATAGTAATGCTCTTGGAAAACAATTTTCCTAATGACTAGGAATTTCTCTTTAAGTCCAAAAGCCATGGTTGGAGGTAGTAAGGATCCCCACATTCTAGTGAATGCTCTGGAACATTCCAAAAAGAATGCTACAGAGCTGCCGGAACCATGCCCTCTCCACCAGATTAAGCTGTAGGTATCCTGACCTTTGACACACTACAACCCATCTAGCCTACAAATCCTGTAAAACCAGGAGCTAGAATGCATTTTTCTTGAGTCGATGATTTTTCTTGAGCTCTTGGCTCCTTAGAAGTGTTGTAGCAAATGGGTGCTCTGTGACCCCAAAAGCTCCTAGAGATTGGGCTGCCTGGAAATCCAAGCTCTGGCTGAGAACTTGGAAACAGCAGAAGTCTTCCCCATGTGGTCTCTGCCTGGAATATGAGAAGAGACTCTGAGAATTCCATATAGACACAAGTACCCTCTTCTTTACTGAAATGGGAAGCTGGCAGGGTAAGAAGAGAGGCAACCAGGGGTAAGCCATGTGTCCAGGTGCCTCCTCCACCCTCAACATTTGGTGTGGAAATGAGCATCGAAGGGACATTACTCAGAGGGTGACCTTGAGTGAGAGCCTGCTTCCCTGATGGGTCGTCTTATACATGGCAGAGTTTTTGAAAGGGAGGACATGGATGAGTTACTCACCACGTTCTTCTAATTCATACAAAATGCTCCTGCTATTTGATATGTACTTTCCAATCTTAGATGATTAAAACAAATGACACAGAAAAAAGGGGGAAAAGAAGTCTGGAAGACTGAGTTTCAAATTCAATGGGAACATGAAATATCGCTATTTGTGGATAATAGGACAGCATCCTTTTTCTTTTTATCCATTTCCCCGGGGCACTGAGGTGTGATTCTTTGCAGTACAATATCACCTCCATGCCACAATATGTCGCAGAAAGGACGTTTTAGCACTGATCAATCTACACTCAAGCCATTGTGTGAGTAGAGTGTCCAGAAGTTTTATACTTGAGGAAATGGGTCTTTTTCAACAGAATACTACTTATAGGACCTCTCGTTGTGTGTATGCCCAAAGTGCCTAATATAAACCCGATGGAAAAATAAACGTAGCTTGGTCACAAAAAAATCACGCACAATGAGTTGTAATTAACTAGAAGCATAACTGCATAGATGGGGCCATATTCTCTTTAATTTTATGGTTTCATAGATAAATGTTATGTCCAGAATAGCTCCAAATGCCTAACAGAATACGAGAATAGCTATTCTCTTCCCATGACATTTTTAATGTGAAAATGAAGGAGCAATTCATGTTAAAAATAATAACTTTATTGGTTGCACCCGACTGAATTATTAGATGGAAGCTTGTTTTGAGTTGATTTTAATGATTTCCCCACCATTCTCCATCCATAAGAGACTAAATTTTGACTCTGTCCCCAACTTAGAATAGAATGTTCCAGAGGAAGGAAACTTTGCAGCCACGTGGTTCATTTATGTTCTGCTAAGAGTTGGCATTGTTTTCTCAAGTGTGCAGAGCTGGGTAGTGCTGGGTAAGGGCTCTTGTCCAGTGTCAGTGCTTGCTGTGGGCTTCTCATTGTCTTTACTAATACTAGCCTCTGCCGTCTACTAGCTGTGTGGCCTTGGGCCTCAGTTTCCTCATTAGTTAGATGAAAGAGGTCATTTAGATCACCTCTGAGATGTGGAATCTCTAAGATTCACAAAGATCCTAGTAATGGAAAAAAATCCCCTAGCATCACGGAAGCGTCTGATCCAACAGAAAGTTACAAAATTCATTCTGGAACGTGTTTCTTCTTTTGTTCCACTTGGCAATCAATTACTTAACCAATGTTTTGTGCATTTTTTTTCAACGTCCTACACATTGTATTATTTTTTATTTTTCATCTATGCAAAGGTACCTGCTGGAATTGTGCCATGTGGAGCCTAAGTGGCACCCCCAGAGGTCCTGCAGGACCCTTACTGGGTCAACTCAGTTCCTGGATAGTTTAAAATGCCGCCTCTGTCCACCCCACCATCTCTGTGCATTTCTCTAATAAAATCAGTGATGCACAGATCCGTTGGCATTTAACATGACAATCAATCCCTTGCAATGTTAACCTTCACTGTGCACAACTACTGGCATTGTGTGCGCATGTTCTGTCCTCCCTCTCCCAATGTAGGCTGCGAGACGGAGTGGGGTGTTCTCATTTACTGGATAGCATTCACTTCAAGGCTCAGAAGAACGCAGGAGCTGCTGGAATGGATGGTAAAGTGGTAGACACAGAACCCCGACTGTAAGGCGCTCCAGCAACGTTAGACATTGCCAAGGAACGTGAGCCTTTGTGGAAGAAGCTTCTTTGGGGCTTGCCATCAATTTGCCACGGTAAATTTTCCACAATTCAGGGTCTGGTTTTCAGCCATATTGACCCCGAAATTGAACAAGAATGGTGACTTACACAGCACATTAAAGAGTTCTAGCTTCAAATACATCTCAGAAAGAGAAACACAGTCGGATGACCTGGAGGGACTCGTTAGGAACTGCAGGTTACAACTACATTGATTGAAAGCCATGGTTTTTGCATAAATGCTTTCTGCAAGAGTTTTACACGAGAGAATACTGAAGATAGGAGATCTGTTAAAGGTATATCCCTTACACCGAAGCTCAGGCTTTCTCCATTACTCCTCACTAGATCTTTTATCAAAACCATCAGGAGAAAATGAAGGTAGAAATAGTACTTCTAAGGATATAGTATAACTGAGGTATTTTCATATGCATTATTTCACTCAATACCATAAGAAAGTAGAATTTCTCCATTGTAGAAATGAGATAACCTTCTCAAAATGACACAGTAAGTGGGTTAATACAGATTAATGAATGCAGAATTTTCGGAGTTCCAGGTGTAGTCAAAGTGGGCCACGCAAAGATCATTAACAGAAATAATGCAGTCATGCTATCAACTTAAAATGCAAATAAAAACCTGTAATGAGAAACATGTATTAACTTTTGTAAAGGAAAATAATGCCTGCTCTTGAGATAAGAGAGAATATCTCAAAAAGGAAAATTCTAAAACAAGCCCTCAGAAATGTGTGTTTTGCATCTGCTTTGGCAGACACAGTGCAGCTGGAGAAGTCTAAAGTGAATTCCTTCTAGTCCATGTCCAGCCTGAAGCTACATTCCCAGCCTTTACCTGGACCCTAGCTAGGAAACAGAGAAACCGCATGGAGGCCAGCCCTGACATTTACGACATTGATGGAAAAAATCACACCCTCCCAACTTGATGTCTTTTCCTGATGGAATTGTAAAATTCTAGAAATGGGGATGACAGTTGAATGCTACCCCTGTTTATTTTAACAAAATACTGGATATTATATTTTTATGACATCTTCCTTCAAAAAGAAATTCAAAATGTTTGGAAACAATCACTGTCATCTATGTTTTGAAGGTAGCTATGGTGTCATAAATAAAGGGGAATAATGAACAATCCAGTGGAACTCAGTCTCTCCCAGGTGGTAAAACAAACAATGAGAATGAGAGGGCTGGGCTCCAGGATGCCTGGCACATGGGGAAAGACAGAGGCATGAGAAGGCACAGGTGGTTTGGAACAATGATTTCAAACATAACCAAAAGCAGACTCTAAAAATAATATTTAAAGACAGAATCAGAGATAATTCACTGATGAGTCCAAATCCAAAGGTTCCAGAAGGTGCCTGCCAGATTAGAAGCACAGCGAAATGCACAAGCTTAGCAGATTGCTGTCCTCTAGCGTCCTGACCACGAGGCCTGCTTCCTCTTGCTAGAGTCTCCCCGGTGAGTGTCAGGTGGGCACTCGCTACACAGTCGCTGGCCCTGGGCATCTGTCTACAGAGCTGTTGTTCTCACCGGGCACACCTCCAGCATCTCCAGCCTGACCCAGCTGACCACATCATTGCAAACAGTCAGGTTGTTCTATTTAGAAATTTTCACCACTACTTTTATTTCTTCCCTGTCCATTCAATACAATTTTTCTCTTTCTACTAGAAAAAAAAAAGTTGGTATTGGAAGAATTCTATTCTTGTATTTAAAAAGTAAAAATAATTGCCCTTGAGTTTCAGTGATTTCTTGGAAAGTAGAACAAACAGGAAGAAACATGTCAGTAAAAATACATATACATATATATATATATGTATACATATATAGATAGATAGATAGATTTTTTTTAATGGGTCAAGAATTTTTTTTCTGGCAAAAGGTTTTCAAATGATTCACTTATAAAAAAATATCTACTTTTTTGTGCTTTCAATATGCTACCAGTATTAGAGGTCTCTAGAGAAACACAGCCTAGATAGATAGATAGATAGATAGATAGATAGATAGATAAGAGAGATAGAGATTGACTGATTGATTGATTAATTGATTATGAGACATTGGCTCCTGTGATTATAGAGGCCAAGTCCCATGATATGCTGTCTGCAAAATGGAGACCCAGGAAAGCCAGTGATGTAATTCAGTCTGGACTCTGAAGCCCCAAGAACCAGGGAAAGCCAATGGTGTAATTCCTGGTCTGAGGGCAGGAGAAGATGAGATGAGATGTCCCGGCTCATGTGTGAGACAGGAAAAAGGACAAGATCCTCCTTCCTCTGCCTTTTGTTGTCTTCAGACCTTACGTGGGTTGGATAATACCCACTCCCCACCCCAACATGGCAAAGGCCATCTACTTTGCTGGGTTCTCTGGTTCAAACGCTCATCTCATCTGCAAACCCCCTCACAGATGCATCCAGAAGTGATGTTTAATCTGCACGCTGTGGCAGGTCAGATCGACACGTAACATTCATCGTTATGGCTACTTATCTGAACACCTCTGTCTTCATCCTTTGAAATCAATGGCAAAAGATTTAACATCAAAAGACCACCCAACCCTTTCTCACAGATATATTAAAGTAGAGGATAGAGTCACACACGTTTAAATCTGGAAGAACTCTCGGATCACAGGCTAAGTGATAGAACTTTCTCTACAGTGCCATTGTTTTTGGTCAAATGCAGCAAATGTGTTGTCTTAGAATCCGATGTCAAAGGGGGCCTTGTATAAATGACTACACATTCGATGGGACACTGACTAGGCTGACACCATGGCTTACAGGGGACAGAAATCTCTATCTCTCTTGTGACAGTCTGGAGGCAGGCAGGCTCCAGGGATTGTGGGCAGCTACGTTCCTTGAGGTCATCCAAGGACCCAGGTTACCTTCTCTCTTGTTGGCTCACGTCCTCCAGGATGATTGTTTCTGGTCTGCAGAGATGAAGCTGACCCCGGTCTGTGAGATGAGAGAAAAAGGGAAGCCCAGTGGAAACTGCCCACGGGTCCGTGCTCACTCTCTTTTATCTAGGAAGTAGTCAGCCCACACCTAGCTATACCTTCTAACCTCCCGAGGAGTAGGGGAGGAAGGGGGGACAGAGTCTGCTGCTATAAGGAAAAGGTGGAAAGGTGTGGTGGGGTCACAATTAGAGCCTTTTCCACATTCACCACCCATTTGCAAAGGTCCGGCAACATGAGATTAAAATGACGTGGAAGGGTCCAGCCAGAAATGGGGATGAAATAACCACTCAAAATGAACTCGTGTTTTGTTTTTGGATAGAATATAGGAAACTTACTAAAAGCAGAGACAGCAGAAGGATGGGCTTTGCACTCCAGACTTCTTTCTCAATGTCGGTGAAATGTGTCCCTTCCTTTCCAGCTGAAGACCCCATCCAGCTACTGTTGATGCACACACAGTGGCCTCCCACTGGTCTCCCTGCCTCCCGGCTTCTCCCACAAAGGCCCTACTCCCCATCTCAACACCCCTTACCCATCGAGACAAGAGGCCCTGAGTGTCTTCATGTCCCCCTGTCCCCTGCTTGTTGTTGCCCACCACCTGGCCCCACAGTGGCCACTTGTGAGATCTCATTCCTGCTCACTGCCTTCAAAGACATGACCACGAACACGCCCTTGAAGGCTAGGGCTCCTAATTTGTTATCCTTTGTTAAAAAATGCTTTTCATTTTAATGCCTTTGTACTTGCTGTTCGCGTTTGAAGTCCTTTTTCCTGCTAAGGACCTCATGGTGGGTGTTTCCCCAATGGAGGAAAGCACAGCAAAGCTTTAGCTGTCACCATCCCGCACCTCGTGGCTGGTCAGGTCCTTCTTAGAATATCATACGATGCACAAACAGCTGTTGTTGGAGAGCTTTCTCCTTTAAGCCCCAAAGTAAAGAAGGAATAATGGCAGATCACTGTGAGGGGCTCCAGCCGGCACAACGAGTAGCTTTCAGAAATAATCACTCCTGGTGGGGTCCCAAACAATATCTATGTCTATTTAGGGACAGAAAGAAATCAGTCAAGAACGTTCTTTTTTGACCAGTCAGTAAGACGGACTTAACATAATGACTTTAGTCCTAAAAGTTGCTCCCCAGGCCTTTCGTCTCAATTAGCTACTGCACCAGCCCAGGCAAAGACGACAAAAGCTCCTTTCACTGGGCCAGGTCCCAGGGCAGCAGGTAAATTGGTAATTGGAATCCTGTCTGGGGCAGAGGCCTCCCTGGCAGAGAATGGGGAGCCAGCTGGTGGCTGGCTGATCAACGGACAAGATCGGTGTTTGCTGTGCACTGCCTGAGCTCTGTGGCTGTATCCTTACATATGCTCAGTGGTCAAAACGCGTCTTTGATCTTCCTCTCTTGCTCTTTATAGAGCACTTTGTTCCTCCCCCCCTGACGTCTTATTAATATTTGCTCTTAGGAAAACAGGGAATGTGAGCATATTTTAAGTCAATCCTTTCTTTTCTTTTTTCTTTTCTTTTCTTTTCTTTTTTCTTTGAGAACTTGGTGTTTCATTGAAAATAATGTGGGGCAGAAGGGAAAGGGATTTCCATAAGATATCAAATAGCCACACACTTTTAATATTGTGTATGCTCTTACCCAAACACTAATCCCTCTCCTCCCTCTACTCTCTGCCCCTTCCTCCCTCCTTTTCTTTACTTCACATTCTGACATCCTTCACTCAGGGCAGATCAACATAGAAACCTCCTACGGTCTCTCCCCTCCAAAGACAGCAGGAACTACGAAGAGGCAGCCATCTTCTTGAGGACAATAGTTTATTTTCTCTTGCGTGTTTGTTATAATTAAAAGATAATACTTACACAACGCTGGACACAGTGCCTGAAAAGAAAAGCCCCAATGCTGGTGGCATTCATTATTATGCTTACTCTTGTTTATCCTTATGGGAGGGGGTAGGATCTGCCCTCCTTGTCCATGCAAGAAGAATTCTGTGTATCAGGGCACAGACACATTATTGTGATGGTCCCCACCAGCCATAGGTAGATAACATGCTCTTAGATATAGGTAATGGGATGGAATTCATCACAGGGAGGCTAGAATGAGAAATGATCGCTAGTGCATATGCAAAGGGGGGGCAAACAAATTGAAGACAAGCAAACACCTACCATGCATCAACAATACCCATGGGCCACCTCTTCAGGAATCCTCTCTCCTGAAAAGTCATCCCATCTTGTGGAGTAGAGGCTCCGGCCCCAGGTTCGCAAACTTCTGGCTCTCCAGGACTTAGTAGTGAAGTATTTTTCTAAATAGTAATGGTGACGATGAAGAGTGTTATTCAGTGGTTGTATTAGGAAAAAATGAGACGCGATGACCCACAGTGAGTCTGTACTGAAACACTGAAACAGCTGGAAAGGCACGGCCAGGCAGGGATGGATTCGAAGAATGATAAAAATACATCAAGAGGAAAGACTGAGAACTAGTTGAACCACGGGAGTGCCGTGTCCAAGGTCGATGCCAAGAACTCACGTTTCCTTTCCCTCAAAGAGCTTCACGGCCCACGTGAAGCTCTTGGTTCCACCCTGCCAGCATTTGTGGACATGAACTGAATTGACAAACCCGTGACAATGGTCAGATCTCCACAGGACCATGTCCTGTGACTGTCAGTGACCGGCTAGGCCAGTGGTCTGTCAAGGAACAGTCATCTGTTTCTAGTTTTGTGTCTGCTTTGTAACAGGCAAAAGGTCTCAGAACAAGAGCCCCTTGAACTGGTGCTGAAAAGCGCATTTGTGAATTACGTGCTCGCTTTGTGGACAGCTGTAACGAAAGTCCTGGAGGCCAGGATAGGACATCTTTCCCCTTAGCTTTTAAATGTACCTTTCCCTGGGGTTCCCCAGGGTGTTGAGCAACTGGAAATAGTGTTTTTGTTTGGCTAATTTTTTTAAAGCTCGATGAGCTCATAAAATGTCAATCAGTTGAGGTACAGGCTCTAAATCCGGTCCCAGCGACGCCAAAGCCCCCCAAGTTCATTACCGGTTTACATGCTCGTGCTGCTACCTTGGTCTGCAGGAACTGTCCCCCAGGCCCTGCCCGGCTCCCCACTTTTGCCTTGGTGACCTTTCTACTCGGCAGGACTCCCTCCAGGGGGATTTCATCCACCGACAGTCACCCCCTTCCCCTCACTTGCCTCCCTCCTCTGAGCAGCCTTCAACTCCGGGCACTGGACTTAACACATCTCAGCGTGCGTCAAGATGTGCCCGTCTGGCTCCTCCAAAAGTCTGTGGCTTGGTCATCCTTAGGCTGTTAGCACCGGGCACAGCAGTGTGGGGGACACGCGACGTGCCCGAGTAAACATGGAAGCAGTAACGAGGCACTGTGCGTGAAATACGCTCGTTGTTTGGCCAAAGAGGCTGTGGAGGAAGGAGCCCTCGTGGCCGTGTAAACTCAAGTCTGGGACTCACTGGTCAGAATGGGTCTAGAAGAAAGTAAGAGGCAGCACATGCACTCCTGGGGTTCCCCAAAAGCAGAGTTGGTCCTGGAGAAATCTCTGTGGGGTACCAAAAGCAGGGCTTCCAAATATGGAGACTGGACGAGAGCTTCGTTGAGTCTGTAACGAGATGCGCTCACCCCCACCTGAAAATCCTGGCCCAGAATTCAGAAATCCTGCTGATTTTGTTTACACTAGAAAACCGGCGTGTTGCTGAGTAGTCTGGGAGCCGCCGTACAAGGGAGACCGTTGGCGCATAATGTAGACCTAGCCATCTAGTGATAGGAAGGCATCTGATGTATTATTTTATTTAATCTCTGCAATGGTCCTACGAGGTAGGTGTTAGTGTAACACGGACTTTGTGTCCGTGAACACTGAGACTCAGAGGGGCCTCGTAGCTTCACCTTCCACGGTGGGGCCGGAACGTCACCCGGTGTTTGTCCTTCTGCAAAGCCCGCCAGTCTCAATAGGGAAAGCGCCCAGTCCTGCGAAGGCTTCCAGCATCGCCACCCAGGTGCTCCTGAGGCCTCACGGTGGGTGTCCCTGGGAGGCTTTCACACTCAGCCGCAGCCTCAGAGCCCTGCACCCCTGCTCTCTCTGACCGACATCTCCCTCCACGCGTGTGCGCGATGCAGCGGGGAGGTGACCGGTCTGGAGACAGCCAGCATCGAGGTGATGCCTCAGCAAGCGTGTGACGTGAGCATGGACGCGGCTCTCAACCCGGCTTCCTGACCCAGGAGCAAGACGGAGGAGCATTACCCGCAGGCTCCCTTGCAGAGCGAACACTCTCTCTCTTTTTTTGGGGGGGGGGTCCTCTTGAGCAATTAACAATAATGACTGAATCGGTTTTGCGTCCTCTTCTTGTTTTATGGGAACCAAATTTTGGAAAAAATCAAAAATGAAACAGAAACCCAAAACTGACAATGCTGAGTATTTACAAGAAGGCTTTCCTCGAGGTCGTGGGTCCGACGGCCTGTGACACGGAACGTACGCAGTGCGCCTTCCTGCAAAGGTCTGGGGCAGAGAAACACATGGTCTCTTCCGGCTCATCGCTGACATCCAGGCTAGAAGAGCGACCTTGAGGTGCACACAGTGGTGGTCATTGGCCAGGGACCTGCCTGAAGAATTTTCACGGCAGAGGCTCTTCACGTCCCTTTTCCCTGCAGCTCCCACATTTGGAGCCACGTCGCATCTGAGATTCTTCCATCATGAAATGAGACTCTGTGGCCTTTCACCTGCTACGCTCCTTCGCGGGGGTCTCCTGCTCGGACGGCTGCATTATCATCCCCGAACCACGTATCCCTTAAGAAATGTCTTGGGCTCTGAGGTGTGGACACTATTTTTCTGTCTTGCCTTTTCAAATTTAAATCCCACACATTTCTTCTGACTTTTCACACCAGGAATACGTCTTCTACTGATTCCGTGGCAGGCTGCGCAAAGAGGTGCTCTGGTCCTCAGATGTGGGTGTAAGTAGGCCGCGTTTCAGTTAAGTACAGCCTGCCACCTGTTGCACGGCGCTCGTCCCGGAGCAAGTCTGAATTGGCTCCGTTTGCGTCCTTACCTACCTGAGGGGGTCACACCTGCACGGTGGGGCCGAGGTAGCCTCTTCACTGACAGCGTGGTTCTCAGGCACTTGTGTTGGCCCCTCCCGCGTTCACCTTCTTCAGCTCTTGGCTCCCGGAGTCTGGAGGCCCCCGGACATGGGCTGAGGGACCCGCAGATGCCAGCGCGGCTCAACACGGACCTCCAAGAGCTTTCCCTTCCCTGTCGGCGTGCTGTAAAAATGCTGCTGCCATCGCCCGACTCGACAGTCCTGCTAATCTCTTAGTTGGTCAAAAAGTCATTTATAAAGAGGAACTGTTTCTTGTATGAAGGTTAGCCTAGCAGAGCTGTGCTACTGAAGAATAGGGAGCCATTAGGACAGCCGTGTGCCCATCCAGTGTTAAATGTTATTGACCATCCTGCCTCAATAACCCTGCATTTTCTTTTTTTTTTTCCCTATTGCCAGTGTCACAGAAGCATAATGGGCTAAGGTAACAAAAATCTGTCATCCTGCAATCCTGGAGGTCAGAGGAGGAAAGGAGTCTCACGGGGTAAAATCAAGACGTCAGCAAGGTGCCTTCCTTTCTGGAGACTCCAGGGGAGAATCCAAATCCTGTCTCTTCCAGCTTCTAGAAGCCACCTGCATTGCTGGGCTCATAGCCCCTTCCATCTGCAAAGCCAGCAGAAATGCCAGGCTGACTTCCTTTCGTGCCGGCACCTCTCTTGCGTCTTCTACTCCCAACCCCCTCTTCCAATTGTGCGGATCCTTGTGATTACATTGGGCTCACTGCGGATAATCCAGGATAATCTCCTCATCTCAGGATCTTTGCTTTATTCTCGACTATAAAGTTCCTTTTTCATGCAGAGTAATATATTCACAGGTTCTGGGGATTAAGATACGGACATGGACATCGTTGTGGGATCATTTTTTTCAGCCTACCACAATCTGCCTTCTGTTTGAGACAGGGAAACCCAAAGGGTCTTATGAGAGAAAAAGCTGTTTTTTCCCTTTACTCCTTTTCCGTTTCTATTCTTGCCAGGACCTGCACCCCCACCTCACTTTACACGTTTCATAATGCAAATAGCGTATGTCCTCCTTATAAGGGACAAAGAGTTAATATTTCTCTAGCATAGGTGGTATCTAGGGGAGGACCAGGTGAGAATGAGTGGGTGAAGCCATGATGTGCACACCCCAGACTACTGGAGCTGGACATCTGTGTCTCGCTCCGAGGAATAACGCGTGGGCCCTCGTCTTTGTTTTAACCAGCTCCTGCATGCCTGAGGGGTCACGTGCACCAGACCACCATCCTCAGTAAAGCCCCCCAGACGCTAAACCCAAAAAAGACTCTCTCCTTTCCTTTCTAAGTCTCCCAGGATTCCATCTGCCCTGCTCTCTCTCCATCCTCGATAAGCTCTGCTTTTACCTCCTGCTGGCTCACATCTGACGTCCATCCTGTGTGAAGCGTAGGACTGTCTTGGCTGCTCCCGCGGGACCCCCCCCTGGGTCCTCCAACCAGCCTGTGGTCTTCGTGTCCCCTAAGGATTCATGTCTCCCACATGCAGAATATATCCCCATCCCAAGGCCCCTAACAGCAGTATTATATCTCATTTCTCCGTTTGGAAGTCCCAAATCTCCCAAATCTCCTCATCTAAACCAGGTCTGAGTGAGGCTTTTGGCACGATCCATCCTGGGCCAAAGCTCTTCTTCTCCCTGTGAGCTCGTGAAAGTCAAGAAACAGGTTATCTGCTTCTGAAATATAATTTTGAAACCACATGGAACAATAGTTATAAACATTCATGTTCAAAAAAGTAGACAAGAAGGCAAAAAGGAGCCCCACCAGCCAAGCAATTCCAAAATCCAACCAAGCACACTCCATTGGGTATTGAAGCGAGAACAACCCTCCTGCTGGGTTGGCTCAGAGGCGTCCTTCCAAGAAACAATGAATCAACACCGGAGAACAGCTGTGTGAGGGTCAAATCCGGGTTATCCGAATCCAAATTGGGCAAACTCCGAAGATCAGTTGTGGGGCAAAGACCCATGCGCAGTGTGGACAGAATTCTATGAAGAGCTAGGCTGGAAAGGCTGGAAGTGTTCCAGTTCCATCCCCTTGAGATCTGGAGGCAGGGAGGGTGACATTTCCTCCAAAACAAAGACAAATATTTGTATAATAATTAATCTTTCAGAGATTGATATTTCCCTAAAGGTGAAAAAAAAAGTCTTCTTTCAGACATCAGAGAATACATTACACTCATCTAAAAGAAAATTAAGCTCCTGTCTGTTCTGAGTTAATAGTTCAGCTAAATAAGTCACGTTTCCTAGCTTTACACTGGTGTTGAATATGGGGCTTCATGTAATTCGTGAGAGAAGAATGTTAGTCTGCCATAGTACCTGGAAAAACACATGCAGAAACAGGAGAAATATGCATTAGAGCCAAACTGGAAATATAATTTATAATCTAATCCATTAATTTCATCACTGAAAAATCACTTTTGTTCGTGCCCAAGGAACCTGAAAACTTGTGGAAGGATTTTCATTTTTAAGGAAGCAGTCTATATAAGCTAGAGGCCAAGCTAGTTATGCCCAGAGCACTGTGTCTGTAAGGGTCCACGCCGTACCCCTGTGATTCCTTACGTCCATTCTGGAATGTACCTCGGCAAGTCTTCAGTCACCAGGTAATTGAGGGAGAACGTGGGAGAAACCACAGAGCATGCTAGACTCCTTGTCCCATTCGGTATGTAGGCAAGCTCTTAGAAAGGGAAAGGGACGGCACCATTAATGTATTCCCACAAATGCTGACAGGCATTCAGAGCGCTCAAATATATATCAAGAATTTTTTTACAATCTCAGAATATGATATGATCAATAGACGGGATTTTAAAGATTAGTCCAACCAACTAATTTCACAGATGAGAAAACAGGAGCTTAGAGAAATGATAAAGGTTAGGGAGCCATTGATGGCAAGACCAGCACCAGAATTCAGTCCCTGAGCAGCCCTGCCCATCGCTGCTCTGCCTGTGTGCATAACGGAAAAACCGTACATCCCAGTGACCTCATCTGTACGGTTTTCCCTGTGGTACGGTGGTTTGAATCGAATGGATTGGCGTGTCATATTTTCTACGAAGTCCTAGAAACACACACATGTCACATAAACACATGACAGTCTCCATACATTGTGAATCCAGGAAATTCTCTGTGGGTAGCCGCTCAGACCTTCTCCCCTCCCAGGGAGAGCCCTCCATCTGGAGTGGGACCGGGGCTTGGAGATGTGTTGACGGGTCTACCCTCCATGGAATCCCTTCAGCCCTGGGACAGCCGAGCCTCCATCCACATCAGGCTGCAAGCTTCCCATCACGGGCAGACTGCAGTGTGATGGCCAAACACTGTGATTTCCCACACGTGCCAGGACCGAACATGCCTCACGATAGCATTTGGGCTGTGTTTTCTGTATGGTGCCTAGTACTTCATCAGTATTGCCGCCTACAGTCCTCACGACTGTCTATCTGGGTGTCACCATTGTGGTTTACCAGGCGTAGAGAGGGGAAGTGACTTGCTCAGAAGAATACATCTAGCAAATGACTGGCCCTGGATCTCACAGACAGGATGCAGGAAGGAATGGGAGAAGCTTATCTTAGCTACGCCTGCAGATTGTTGGTGTCAAATAAGAGCCAGGGATACTCCTACTCCTAGCAAAGGAGACAAGATCCTCCCTCAAGATCAGGTGCCTGAATTCACTTGTGAATCCCTGGTGTCCAGAGAGAGAGCTCACACACGTGCCCACCTCACAAAACTGCTCTAAGGACTCCGAGGACAGACGCAGAGCCAAATGATCTCTCAGGTGCCTAAGACTAAAATATTATGTGACAAACTTTGATCTTCAAAGCTCTCTTTCTGCAAAGATAACCGACCCCCACCCCCAGCGTGCAAGGTACAATCACAGCCCTCCGCCACTTGCACAGATCCCCTTAGTGAACTATGCATATCCCTCCACCCACCCTGGAGTAGGACGAAATGGCACATTCCTTTTCCAAAGTGGGCTGCTTGCACACATCAGCGGCATCAAGAATTTGGAGAAGGGTAACGTGGAGCCCGTAGCCGCTTGCTGGCAGAATTTACCGACCGGGGTGATCCCGCTGAGATCGGTAGCAGAGTCACACAGACCCTAAATGCCATTTCAAAGCCAACCAGGGGCAGAATAAGCCCTGATTTGTATTTATGATAATGACATTTCAAAGTCTAAAAATTATAGGGTTGCTGGCAGAGATGGGCCTATTATAAAATAATTGCATCCAACTTCGTGTAAACAAAAAAGAAAGTCACCGTGTTGTGGATGGTTGAAAGAAAAGGTTTCCTTAAAAGAGTGGAGAAAAAAAGACTCCATTTCAAATAAAAAGAGCTTCAAAGGCTATCGGGAAATCCGTGGAATTTTAAAATGAGAATCTCACTCAGAGAATTCTCTAAAATTCCCTAAACTTAAAAGCATTATTTTTCTTCAGACTTCTAATCGAGATTACATACCAAACCCTACAATAGAACCGCCCACCAAGAAATAAGAGCGGATGGTTTGCGCTGTAGATGTTCCCTGCTTGCTGCATTTAAATACAATTACTGACCTTCTCCCCACGGTCAGGATGCCAGCGTTCCATGGCAACCGCGAAAGAAAGGTCACAATACAGTTTTCCAAGGCAATTTTTGGCCCTTCAGGGGGATCCGCTATTAGGTTTAGAGGCCGTGTCACCTGAGAAGCCGTGGGCAACGATCAGCTTTCTTCTTGAGCATGTTTTTGCTTTCTTCCTAGTCACACATGGCTTGCACCTGAGCGGTTCAGCCGTTCCTGCGCGAGGCATTCGGCCGCCGCACATGCATCAACCTGCCCAGAGCGAAGGTGCCGATGGAATGGAGAGTGTGTGACGGGTTTGAGTTCCACTAAGCCCAGAGGCAGTATGTGCACAGATTTTTTTAAGGCTTCATTTCTGTGATCAGCAGAAGCTGTCTGACACCAGGTCAGCCTGCCTCGGCTGGTGAGTTAGCCCATCTCTGCTCGGTAAACGGGGAGTACCCACACTCACTCCCAGCACTGCCGCGAGGATCGCCGACGGGAGTCATTCAGAAACATCCGCTCCAGTGCCTGAAATAGCACAAGCAGTCAATCAGCTCAGCCATTCCTATTATTGGTACACACTCATCTTCATTATCTCAGCAGTTTGTGTGTGCTTCATTTTTAGGAAGTGTGAGCAGGGAGTAGCATTTCAAAATATAAAATGTGAATGTGTTATTTTAACAATTTCCCTTGGCTCGTATAGGCTTAAAATAGATATTATCTCATGGGTTTTAAAGTTGAATGAAATATATTACAAGTTTTTCTGTATCGTAGGAATGATCAATATCGTGATGCCCGGGGTGCCTATGTACATAATGTATAGATTTACACGTACGTATATACACATACACTTAGTCAGCTCGGAGATCTTGGCAGTTCCACTGACGTGGGATTCTTGAGCATCATTTGTTCTGAAAAACAGAGATATGACATCAACAAAACCACAGCTGGGAAAGACACCATCTTAGCAAATACGGGGCTTACAGTAAACTGTCTTTTGGAGGCTAAAGTCATGTCTCTCACAGCGGTTGAACTCAAGAATCCACAAATTCGACAGCTATTCCAATCCCTTCCACATCAAGGATTCCCCTTAAGTCAGTATCGTTTTCTCTCTCCGAAATCCAGTCAGAAGAAGCAGGACAGGGATTCAGCTTCTCTGGCTGATGGTACCATACGTCATCTACTCAGTGACGGACGATCTGAGGACAATCAGAGCAGAACATTGGGCTTTCTAGGCTTTCCCTGGAAGCCGAGGGAAGAGAAGTCCCTTTCCATTTGACACCTAAGTAAGAATTTTCACGAAACATTTTCTTTTAAAAAAATTCACAATATATATCAACTAAATGTCAATAGTCAATTTTTTAGATGAGGGGAGGGGCTGAGCGAGAGGGAGAGGGAGAATCTTAAGCAGACTCCTCGCTGAGCATGGAGCCCTCCTTGGGGCTTGATCTCAGGACCCTGAGATCATGACCTGAGCTGAAATTAAGGACAATTAACTGACTGAGCCACCCAGACACCCCTCAAATTTTTCTTAAAAAACATTTGAGGAGACCAAGGAATTTTTTAAAAACCCATAAATATATTTCTATCATATCCTTTTTATCTTGAACTCTCAGAAACATATTATCAGAAACCTGTGCATTCCTAAAAATATGCACATTCATGCCATTTAGAGCTTTACCAAACAGGCCTTGTGTACACGATGAGAATTATTTACTGCCCAAAAAGGGCCAAAGTCACAACACCTTAAGGGATTTGGGCAAATGAATTCCTATGTCTTCGATTTCTTCTCGACTGCATGGAAGAGAAAAATAGATGTTAATGAAAGCCAAAGGAAAACCTTATTTTCTGAGTGATCTAACCTATCAAAAGAAATACTGACTTCTAAAAAATACATGTTTTTTAAAAAATGGATGATTTACAATTCTCAAGCATGAAACAATGGGCCTATGCATGTGGCCTCTTCCTGGAGCACAGCACCACCTTTTCACCAGGTTTCCCTTGCTGGCTAGCCAACACTCCTTTGTTTTATCATTCAAGGCCTAGTCGTGATTTCTGATATCACATGACAGTGTTGCTATGGGAACAGTGGCTTTGTGTGTTCCTCAGGGAACAAAGGGTGATTTCCATGGGAGGATTTCAGAGCAGGCCTGGTCCCCTGTTGGTAAACGGTTGTGGTTTATTAAATATTATCGGCAAAATTCCATCCATCCTTTGCAAGTCCTCTTTCCAGCAAATCCTTCTTTCAATACGTGGTATTACAACCCTGGGACCCAAAAATGAGGTTTGCAGGGTCGGGAAGGCTCACCAGTCAAAAACAGGTAGCAGGATTTTAAATCCTGGCTTTTGTCTTTGGAATCCCAAGTCACAGCTGTTCCGGGAGATTTCAGATCCTGCTGTAATTTTTTTTTTTAAATCTTGGTACCCATATGACTAATTTTAAAGCAGATGAAGAGTCATCAGATAACCTTCCAGCTCTCCCAACTCTGCCCACAGCCATTTGGCTAAATTCAAGTACTTGATTTATATGTGTAGACAACCTTAGTGAAAAACCCAGAAAAATTCAAAATCTCTATTAAAAAAAAAAACCTTGTAGTGATTGAGTTATAGTATTACATCAAATAAGTTTTCTCAAGTAACTGTATAATGATTTACAGATACAATGTATTTATTCACCACATTCCTTTTACTTGTTCATTCTTTTCTTTCTTTTTTTAAGATTTATTTATTTTAGAGAGAGAGAGAGGGAGGGGGGAGGGGCAGAGAGAGGGAGAGAGAATCTCAAGCGGACTCCCCACAGAGCATGGAGCCTGATGCGGGGCTCGATCCCATGACCCCTCGCTCATGACCTGAGCCGAAATCCAGAGCTGGACGCTCAGACTGAGCCCCCAGCTGCCCCTGCTTGTTCAGCCTTAAACTGTGTTATCTTTTTCTCCTTACAGCGTTCATGCTGTAAGTACATGAATCGTGAAGTGTACAGTAGTCTTCCTTACCCATGGGCGATATGTTCCAATGCCCCCAGCGGAGGCCTGGAATCGAGTCCCTGGCCCTCCCTAGACTCTGGTTTTCCTTTTGCATACACACCTATGACACATTTTAACTTCTGCATTAGGTACTGTAAGAGATGAACGACAATAATAAAACAGAACAGTTCTAACCATGTCTTTAATAAAAGTTATGTGAATATGGTCTGCTTCTCAAAATACCTTCTCGAGCTGTCCTCAACCATGTCGTGATGATGGGAGGTGACAGAATGCCCACGTGAGAGGTGAAGGGAGGCGAGCGACGCAGGCGCTGTGACGTGAGGCTACCGCTGAGCTGACCACCCATCACAGGGAGGATCATTGGCTTCTGCACCGAGGTTGACACTTCGCTGACACCTTGGGAAGCAAAAAAGTCCATCACTTTTTTTTTAACAGGTGCACATGCTCACATACCCATCACCCAGATCAAATTATAGAACATCAACACTCAGAACCTTCGAATCATCACCTTCCAAAAGGTAACCGCTGTTTTGAAAGCTACCTGTCTGAATTTAGGTGACCAGTTTTGTAGTTTCTGTAAATGGAACATACAGAATCATGCAGATGTACTGTTGTGTGTCTAACTGCCGTAGGCCAGACGGCATACATACTTTCTTCTGTCTGAATTCCACACGTGAATATATCCTGAATCATTTAGCATTACACTGGAAACATCTGAGCTGTTTCCAGTTTGGGGCTATTGTGATAAAGCCACGATCAACTTTTCCATACAGATCTTTTTGTGGGTATCTGCACTCTTTCCTCTTGGCTCGCAGAGTTACATTCACTTATTCTGACAGTTTATCTGTATACTCTAAGGAATTTTCTATCTACACAGTCATGCTGTCTCTGCAAAATGATAGTTTTATTTCTTTCTTTCCAATTTCTTTTGCTTGACTATTGCCCTGGACAGGGGTCCTGGTCTGTCACTAAACGGAAATGGTTATCCATTCTGTAGCAGAAAGCTTTCAAGGTTTGGTTATCAAGTATATGTTCTGCAGGTTGTTTTCTTGTGATTACCCTTTATTATACAAAGGAAATCTCCCCCTCTATTCATAGCTTGCTGAGAGCTTTATCATGAATGGATGCTGCAAATAGCAGGGGCTTCCCTTGCAGTCTGCTGATAATCTCATGTGATTTTCCTTCTTTAATATGTTAATATGATCAAATACATCCTTTGAATTTTCAGCGTTAAACCTACATCCACAGAATAAGTCCAACGTGGTTGTGATGCGTCGCTCTTCTCATACACCATCGGTTTGACGCTAATATTCTGCCCATGATGTTGCACCTGTGTGGGTGAAGACCGTTTGCTTGCACTTTTCCTGCCCTATAAAGGGCCTGTTAGCTTGGTAGTGAAGTCACGCTGGCCACACGAAATCAGTGGGTGTGTCGCATATTCTCTTGTCTGGTTGAGTTTGTGTAAGAGTAGTAGGAGTCCTGCCTTTATTTTATTTTACTTTATTTTTTGAAAATTTTTATTTATTTATTTATTTATTTATTTGAGAGAGACAGCTTGCCCACGTGCGCACAAGCAGGCAGAGGGCCAGTGGGAGAGGGAGAAACAGACTCATGGATAAGCAGGGAGCCCAACACCGGACTCGATCCTCGCACCCTGGGATCATGCCCTGAGCCAAAGGCAGGCACTTAACTGACTGAGCCCCCCAGGAGCCCCTCTTTTCCTGTCTTCTAAAATAGGTTAGTTATGTCTTTGATTTTCAGCTCAGTTGTACATCCAAAGAAACATACAAGTACTGAAAGATAGGTGTGAGAATGTGTATAGTCAGTCCTGGTGTAATCACCCAAACGGGAAGTAACTTAATGCCCGCCAGTCGCCTTGTACATTAAACTAAGGAGTCTGGGGACACCTGGGTGGCTCCGTCAGTTAAGTGCCCGACTCTTGATTTTGGGTCCGGTCATGATCTCAGGGTCATGAGATGGATCCCCACATGGGGCTCTGTGCTGGGTGTGGAGTCCGCGTGAGATCCTCTCTCCCTCTCCCCCTTCCCATCATCCTCTACCTTGCTCGCACACACCTCTTTCTCTCAAAAAACAAAAATTAAATTAAAAAAAACATGAACTAAGGACTTTGACTTTTATTCTGAAAGACATGAAAGTGGGGTAGGCAGGCCCCTGACTGGTTTCCAGCACATGAATGCCATTATCAGCAGCTGTTTCTGAAAGGTCTTCTCTGGCACGGTTTGGAGACGTGTTGGAGAGGGCCAGATTGGGTGAATCTGAGCCAAGTGGAAGGCTGTCGAATAACCTAGGAGACTGATGCGCTGGTAGAGGGAGTGACGGGGATGGACAGGTGTGTGCAGTAATATTAATATTGATGAGATGAACACCATGGCTCACGGTTGAATATGGGGGGAGGGATGGCCACAGTTGGGGCGTTTCTGAGGCTGAGACACCTGTCCTGTCCCTCTACCTTCAATTTCTTCCACGTCTCCACATCACCGCACACCCTTGACAGCTTGCTTCCTGGACCTTCTCCCTGGGTGACAAGCGGATAACAAGCTCCAAGGACTTCCTTCTGCTTCCCCCGTCCATCCTCTGTCTCTTCGGGGTCTTCTTCTCAACCTTAGCTCCAGAGTTTTCAGAGGTAATTCCAGGTCCTTTCTGTTTCTCTGTCCACACGCTGTTCCTAAGTGCATCCATTTTCATGAGGTTAAGTACCACATATGTGTTAATGCCTCAGAAACACATGTCTAATCCAATTCTGCTCCCTCAACTACAGACTCTCCCCCCAACACCCTGTCCCCTGCACGCGCGCACACACACACACACACACACCACACACACACACACACACCATCTCCAACCAAATGTCCTAAAAACACTGCATGCCCTATGCAGACAGGGGAAACCAGCTTTTCAGTCCCATATCTACCCCATCCCTTTTCTTTCCCAGCCATCTCTAGCTCAGAAAACTGGATTATTATCTTCCCAGTTACTTAAACCAAACCTAGGTTCATTTTCTCTCTCATCTTAGTCCTTTGTTTTAAGGCTTCACATTACACCAAAGGGAGATAAAAAGCACTCCTTACCAAGGGCCGCAGAACCTTGTTAGGACCTGAGTATACCCATCCCCCTGTCAGAACCCACGCCCTGCACTCTCCATGTCCTCAGTGAGCTCCTGACACGGACACTTTGGGCCCCTCTCTGCTTCCCAGGGGAGCCCCATCCTCTCCTGGCTTGGCCTTTGCTGCCTGCAGCCCCCGCTGCAAACGCTCTTCCCTACTTCTCATCCCCTTGGACCCTCCCGGGCCCTTCTCTCCAGGAATGCCCTTCTCCTCTGCCCTTTCTCCTTCATCCCTGCACTGAAGCTACGGTCCTCCCCACTCGCACTGCCGGCTGTAATGACACTCGCGTTTTCTCTTTGCCTGCCGGATCATTGCCTGCACCCCCGCTGGCCTGGGAGCCCTGTGCAGACAGGGACCACACCTCTGTCTTCACCCAGAGTCAGATGGGGTTGATGGATTTGGGGCAGGAAAATGTTCAAAACGGTCTTTAATAAGTTGAGAGACAATGTCAAGGATGGTTATTTCTGGGTTATTTCTGGGATGGAGCAGTTTTTGTATTCCTCGCTGCACTTTATTACATAAACCAACTTTAACTGTATTTACCACATAGTACTTTTATAACCAGAAAAACAAACCCAACAAAAAAGGCACAAAAGACTCATGTATGATGTGGAATAACATTGTTAGAAATTTGTTTGAATGGTGATGCTCAGAGGGTTTTATCCTTGCCTAACTGGAAAGCTCCAGGTACCCAGAATAACTCGCAACACTGCATTTAGTGACTACCGGCTTTTGTAACCCAGAGGGACCGTCTCTACACACCTCGTACCTACATAGATGGAGGGAGGGCCATCACCTCTAGCTTCTTTTTAATCTTGGGTCTAAATCAAGGGTTTTCATTTCTAACAGTCATTCTTTTTTTTCTCATCTCTCCTTGATTTTCAGAAAGGGATTTTTTTTTTTTTTAATCTGTGCCACAAGATTTCAAATCGACTTAAAGATCATGCGGTCGGATGTAGTTGCCTTTCAGCCCGGAGGGTGTAAGCTTTTCCTGAGGCAGACTCCCCACTGACTTCCCAAAATAGCGGGATGTCGATGTGGTTAAACGTGTTTTCAGTCTAAACAGATTTATTTATGTGGATTCGTAAGTGAGTCACATCTATACTGTTATTTTATTCTAGAGCGATTGGCAACGTATTAAAGAGCTGTTCTTTTGACAGTTATATGATATAACCAGATGAAACGTGTCTCGGGCTTGTAAGGGCTCTAGTCACAATAGCTCACAGGTATTGCACACTGACCTAGTGGTAAGGATGAGGTCACGTCTGCAAGTTAGTTGTCGCTGTTCTCGTCTCACAGGTAAGGACATTGGGACCCAGGGGTCAAATCACTCCTTCGTGGCTCGGAGTCAGTATTTGGAACCGGCTGGCTGTTCTTTCTCTTCTCACGACTCTATGGGCCTCTCTTCCTTTTTTCTCCATTTCCTCTGCTCTCCCCATCAGCGTCCCTCGGGCTTTGCCCCTAGAGTAGGAAAGAAATAAAAATAAGGCCAAACCAGTGTGATGACTCATTTGTAAGCCAAGCATAATTTGACTTCAATATTGCACAGCACATAAAGCTAATTCTGAGACAGCTTATTTATTCCCCTGTGGAATAGCAAGATAAAGTCCCTTTGTGGAGGAAATAGAGCTGCTCCAAAATAGACAAGAAACCACTTTCCCTGTTCTGATTGCCCATTTGGAACTTTGCAAGGCTGCGTTAAGAACCACCATACGACAACTCCCCCTTTTACCACTTCCTCCACCTGGAAATGCCACATGAGTCAGAATCATGAGTGTGGTTTCATCCACAGCCTTCTTTCTCATGGTTCGAAAATGTGCTTTTACTGGAAAACACCCTGATAAATCCCAGACTTAAAAACTTACAATATATCTTTATTTAACAGCACAGAACAGGGTGGTCATCACCCATTCAAAGCGGAGAGAGAACAACCGTCTGGTGGGATGTGCCAGTTGGAATTCACAACTTCCCTCTCCTGTTCACGTACTTCTAACAAGAAACAAGATCGTTCACACTTGACACAGTTGCTTACAAACGTCTTGGTAGAGCCGTAGAGGAGGCAAAGCCCCAGGACTGTGGGAAACCCTGACCCATGGGGCACGCAGCTAAATGTTTTAATGATTGTGTGATACAGAAGAAAGTCCACAGCACATACTCAGGCTCCTTGAAAATAGGACATGACCCATCTCCAGGACTAACAGAAACAGGGATGATGATGATGTTCACCTACTATTTTATCATTCATGCTTTGAGATATGAATGGGATTCTTAAAAATTCTGAGCTTCAGAATAAATGATTTCATGATGCAGAGAACTCGCAGTAGGGCCTTAGATCATTATGTCTTCCATGATGGAAGTTTTCTGGAAGGTAATCCATCCCTAGGCAAGAAAATGGACATTTGGACTGACCAGAAAGATGAGCCTCCTTGTATATACAAACAAACAGGGAGCTGAAAACTGTAATAACAGGTTTGGAGGGACAGGGTTCAAGGGTGGAGGCAAGTCACTCAGCATCTCCAGGCTTTAATTTACTCACGTGCAAATGAGGATAATGATACCTGTCCTGACACCATCATTGTAAGACCAAATGAGCTGTATTATCTGAAAGCACTTTGAAAATTCTAGATCACAACCGACTGCAAGATGCTATTTACCACCCCTGCAGTAACTTTCATTCATGGAACTTGAAGCAGAGAATAGTTTTTCCAAAAGAGATCAATCAAGAACAATTAGTCCTTGAAATCTACTAATGTAGGGCTTATTTGTACTCTCTTCCCAAGTGGAAACTACTTGAAATTCATTTGTATGGCGGTTGTTGGCATTATGTACCTAGAAACAGCGTTAGGTTTTCAAAACAACAGAGATACACTCTGGCTGTAACACAGTAATTGTGTTTCCAGGAAAGCTGATGCATACTGCTAAAGATTCCTTTATAAACTGTTGTTCCAGTGAGGAAGGTAGAGTTTAGAAATTAGATTGTCTCAGACCTACAATTGCAAGGTTGCTTGTGTCAGAGGACGTTCTGGTAACCAGCTGATTCAGTCAATGTAGATGCACGCATCCCAGCCCGATCATCATTGAGCAAACCGCACGTTTCATCACATCTCTGCTTTGCTCGTGAAGACTGGCCCTTTCTTTTGTCTCACCACTAGTGCACTCATTCTTGGGGTGCTTTTTACATGTTCTGAATATATTGTCACTCACGGTCATGATGTGTGATGCGTGAAGCTACTTAACGTGTCTATACCACGGGACAGTAACAATTGGGAATGAGCCATCTCTGGCTGCCAGCACAAATTTCCTCCCCAAATGATGCACTTCTTTATGTGCAATTAAAATAATAAACTCTCCTGCTGTAGAATTAATGTCTGTGTTACTTTTATTCCAATTTTAAATAAAATTAAACTCCTGAAAGTGCATTTCTAGGTTAGGCTGAATAATAATAATAGTAAAGATGACAATAATAGCAGCTCCTACGTATCGAGGATTCAGTGCAGCTTTTCAAAATCATGTCAATGTCACGCCGCCACGCTTGATAGTGAGAGAGTCCCCCAGGCAATCACTTCTCGCCAGTGCCCTCCAGCCTACCTTTCTTGGGCTACTGAGTGGTAGCCATAAACCAGGGATCAAAACGGTAATGCTAACATGTCTCATTTTTGAGTGCTTAAATACATGCCAAACTCGCTAAATGCTTTGTATGTAGTTATCTTAATCTGCACAATAAAAACTGATAGGTACTGTCACACTCATTTTATAGACAAGGAAACTGAGCTTAAGAGGCATTAGGTGACTTCTCTTGAATAGTATAGCTAAACATTGGTCAAATCATAATTTTAACATAGGTAGGTGTGACTTCAAGGTCTGAACTCTTTTTTTTTAAAGATTTTATTTATTTATTTGACACAGAGAGAGACAGCCAGAGAAGAAACACAAGCAGGGGGAGCAGGAGAGGGAGAAGCAGGCTCCCCGCTGAGCAGGGAGCCTGATGGGGGGCTCAATCCCAGGACCCTGGGATTATGACCTGAGCCGAAGGCAGATGCTCAACTGACTGAGCCACCCAGGCACCCCATCAAGGTCTGAACTCTGAACCATGGCTTCATTTGATGTGAACAGAGGAGCCATGGTGAATAATTCTGTGAGCCCAACAGAGCAGGAATTTCTATTTCTACGAAACATAGAGTACCTTATAAAGTAAGGCACAAATTACAACACCAGCAAACAAGAACCCACCAAATAGCTAAATCGTGGAAGGAGCCGAGATGCCCTTCAACAGATGACTGGAATAAGAAGACGTGGTCCATATATACAATGGAATATTACTCAGCTATCAGAATGAACGAGTTCTCAACATTTGCTGCAACATGGACGGCACTGGAGGAGATAATGCTAAGTGAAATAAGTCAAGCAGAGAAAGACAATTATCATATGGTTTCTCTCATCTATGGAACATAAGAAACTATGGACCCTGAGAAACAAACTGAGGGCTTCAGAGGGAAGTAGGGTGGGGGAATGGGATAGGCTGGTGATGGGTAGTAAGGAGGGCACGTATTGCATGGTGCACTGGGTGTTATACGCAACTAATGAATCATGGAACTTTACATCAAAACCCAGGGATGTACTGTATGGTGACTAACATAATATAATAAAAAAACATTATTATAAAAAAATCAATAACAAAAAATAAATATCCTAATAGAAAAATAAGCAAATTATATGAATAAGTGTTTCACAAAAGAGGAAAATGTAACATTTATGGGAAATAAATATTACTTTTCCAGTAAAATAAATAAATAAATAAATAAGAAATAAATAAGAACCCACCAGATGTAGAGACATGCTCGGTTTCTCATCCTGTAATCTGCTTCCACGGAAGCTGTGTGAACTGGCGGACCGGTCCGAGCTGCTTGAACACAGGAAGAGCCGCTTTGCTTACAGAGAACCTGCATCTTCTTTTATCAGAGTTAGGGGACTAGGAACAGTGTCCAGACCGATCTGGGACCATGGACACAAAACCATTTTCCAACCCTTTGATTTTTTCACGTGTGTCTTGATTTGAAGGTACTTCTGGATGGACCACAGCACTCCCGGCTTCCCCTGGCTCCTGGAGTCTGGATTGGAAAGACAAAGCTCTTCTCTCTGCAGCAGCCATGAAGAGATGGAACATAGTCAACTGCTCTAAAACCAACAATTAATCGGTCTAGATCGATTAGCCAAAACACCGTGGAGCAGATAAATTCATTTGCTTAATAAGGGTCGACCTGGCAACTTATTTATCCTCAAAGGCTCACTGGGAAGCCTCACTGCTTCAAAGTTGACCATGATGGAGATTGATTTGAGACATTTTAATGCCCACAGAAGCAACTGATGTTGACACTTTAAAAGTGTTCCAAAGTAACTCATCACAGCCATACTCCTGGAAGAATTTGTGGGTCATAAACTCCATGCCCTAATTTATCACAGTGCAGAGTTCTTTACACATAACATCTCATTTAGTTCTCACAATGCCTAAAAACGTAGGTACTCATGTTACCCTCAAGCCATTGACGTAGGCATTAAAGTTTAGATACATCAATTGCCTAAGAGTAAAAAAAAGATCCTGAGCAAGGTGGCCAACTTCAGAACTCTATTTTTATGTTCTATAATGTAGACTTTGGGGCTCGGACTGTTCATTCATTTGCACATTATGAGGTATACCAACACCTAATTATCTCTCAAGATAAATGTTCATGCTGTCTGCAGCACTCCAATGCTCCCCTCCACGTAAAAGTGAGAGGTGGTTCTCTGTTCAACTTGGAGTCTTGGATTGGTCCTTAAGTTCCATGAGGGAATATCAGTAATATCTCCTGTTTATATGCTTATACAACATTGCTGATGCCATAACGTTAGAGTATTGTTTCAAATGACTTCCAAAGTCTCATATGGAGAAATATTTCTGGAGGACGGCCCCAAAGATATACAATTCATACATTCTTCCTGTCTAGACTTATTTTTAAAGATTTTATTTATTTATTTGACAGAGAAAGAGAGAGAGAGCACAAGCAGGAGAGCAAAAGAGGGAGAGTGAGAAGCAGACTCCCTGATGAGCAGGGAGTCTGATGTGGGGCTCGGTTCCGGGACTCCGGGATCATGACCTCGCCCGAAGGCAGACGCCTAACTGACTGAGCCACCCGGGTGCCCCTCTTCTTGTCTAGGCTTAATCACTGATAAAACCAGACCAACTTTGGACTGTGAACCTAGGCTTTATCCACTTGGCGCTGATAGACCCAGCGGACTGGCTATTGTTGATGTGATGCTCCCGGAGTCCATCGAGGGATACTGTAAGGAAGCTCAGGGCCATGTTTTTTCTTGGTATTTTGGGCAGGAAGCTTTTTAGCCCATCACTCAGGATTTTCCCTATAAATACTCGGGGAAAATTACACATTGATACCTGAGTGCCCAGGGGAAAAAGCAAAACAACAGAAAGGTTTCTTTGAAAACCTTTATGGATTATTTGTAGATCACGGGAATTATCTAAATGCTTCATTTTTTCCCCTTTTCCTCTGGCCGCTTGGCAGTGACTTACATTCAGTAATGACATCAAATGTGTGGCACTAATTTTTGTGTGCTTATTACCCTTCTAATCTCTTCTTCCAGTTCTACCTTGATTTTCCATTTTTCTTGGTTTTCTACCTAAAAATTGACTTCAGAGTTTCTTGACTGCCTCAAAAATTTACCTCTGGTATTTCAAGCTGCCTCTGTCATGATCTTGATGGAGTCCCAATCAACCACCACCAGTGATTCACTACAAGGTTCTGGTCCCCGATCCTCTCAGTCCAGGGCTGGCTACATCCTTCGCTGACCTGGTGCAAAATGAAAATGTGGAGTTGGTAAGGGACAAGGAATCAAGCTCTCCTTCTCATGGGTTTGCCACCCCAACACATAGAGGGCACCAGATCATGGAGGGCAAATCTGGAGATGGACCTTCCAGGGGGCAGGGTCACCCTGTGTGACTCTCCTGGCCCCATGCCCATGAACCTGGCCCCGCTCCAGCCCCTCCCAATTATCCCAGGCTAATTCTCATTCTTGCTTCTCTTGTCCAGCCTGCCCTGGAATTCATGGCAAAATATTTCAGCCCTACAGTGGTTAAATCAGGCAGTCCAGCTGCTGCCCTCCCATGACCAGCTGTGGGATACCCACCAATTTCTAGCTCTCCAAGACAGGAGAAAATCAAGTCCCTTTCACCTTCTGGCACCTAGCCCTTTCTGTCCAAATTACCAGAATTTGACATGAGAGGTGTCACTGGCATTTCTGCACAAACTTTCAGCATCCTGAGATTGTAACTCAAAAAAGTTGGCCACATGCTCACTATCTCCTTCCCTGTCTTGGTTCAATTTCCTCATACTGAATGAGTTTTACCCTTTCCAGATTGAAGGTTATGGGTTTTTTGATGAAGAAAAGGAAAGCAAAATAGAAGGTGAACAGCTTTTCTTTCTGTCATCTGTTCTCTGTCAGTCATCTGTTAATATCATGCCATATGCCTGGAGCATAATTTCCATCTTTTTTCCTACCCCAAACACAGCTACTATAGCCGTGTCTGTTTTTCTTAAGAATACGGGCAACCCCAAACCCGCTGAGGGGGTCAGCACTTCCTGAGTACAGGGTGCTCCGTCATTGCTCTGACCCTGGCTCTTAGTCTCGGGCTGGCTTCTCACCTCCCACTCGTGGCCAGTGCCTTCTACCAGAGTTTGATGGGAAGCTATCTTAGTCCTTGCAGATTATCCCATCATCCCCATCTGTCCTCTCCAAATCTTCCATGATCACTTTGTTCAATTCTCTTTCAGCTCAACTCGTGCTCCCAGATGCAGCCCCTGGAGGCTGTGCAGCTCAGACATGGGAGTGGGTGCTACAGACTGAATGTGTCCCCTCGAAATTCCTGTGTTGAAACCTAACCCCTAGTGTGATGGGAGATCATGTTTCATGAGGGTGGAGGCCTTTGGGGTGGGATTAGTGCTCTTGTAAAAGGGACCCCAGAGACCTTCCTTGCCCCCCCCCACCACATGAGGACATAGTGAGAAGACATCTTTTCTGAACCAGGAAGCAGGGTCCCAGCAGACCCCTCATCTCCTGGCACCTTGCATTTGAATTTCCAACCTCCTGTCTTGGCTCCCAGTTCTGCCACCCACTGGCCACGTGACCTTGAAAGTCACTTAACTTCTCCATGCCTGAATTTTCATCTTTAATTTGGGGCTAATAAGAGCACCTACCTCATAGACTTATTTATGGTGAGAATCAAGTAAGTAAATAAGCAAAATTCTTAAACAGTGCCTGGCTCAGGATACGCCCTCAGTGGATGCCAGCTACCATCATTATCTAAGGAAGACACATACCCTTCGCCACAGGCCACACCAGTCCTCACTGCCTCACCCCTGACAGATTCATGTATTTCCTGACTGGTCCTGGAGGTGCCTGGGCTTCTGATGGCTTCCTTACATCTCCATTGAGTATCCCAGCCTGTCACCCTGACTTCTGCCAGAATGACCTTTCCACCTTCACAGAATGTGACTGCCTGCATTTGAACCCATCAATTTTCCATCACACCCATACTTCCGGAGGGAAGCGGGGCCCACCTGGGGCCTCGCGGTAACGTGCACGAGGGTGGAGAGCCTGCAGGTGGGGTGAGGCTCGTGTCCCTCTCCCCAGGCAACCTCCCTTTCGGCAACCTGCAGCAGCTGCTCTGATAAAGGTGTCAGGGTGGAGCCCAGAAGGTTCCATCATGGCAGGAGACAAACCTAGGGGAGCTGGCGGTCAGCGGGGAGCCAGTGAAACGGCAGAAGCTGCCCTTCTCCCTTTCTCTCAGGGCTGCGGTCGTGTTGGACGCATTTCCATCTACTTCTTTTCATTACGGTTCTCGCTGTCAGACCATTGCAAAGCCCCCTTCGTCCAACACCTTGCACTTCACACCTGGTAGTCGATCTGGTTTAAAAATGCATGTTTTCCCCTTTCTAATGAATTTAGGATAAACTGGGTCACCCAGGAATCGGTGTCGCAAAGAACCAGCTCCGAGAGCTAACACAGAAGGCAATGCCTTCAGCTTCAATACAAAGAGTCAGAACAAGATAAAGAGAATAATGATCTCTAACCTCCAACCCGCAGCCCTTCTCCCAAATCCAGCGCACCACCAGAAGCCGCCTGGGAAAGCCTGCTGTTGCCATGGCGACAGGACCCCTGGGCGCCTCTCAGCTGCTGCTTCCTTTCTGGGCCAGGGAGTTTTCAACCAACAGCATTAGGCTGGCACCTGTCTTAGTCCCAGACAGCGGGGGGTTGGTTTTGCTTTGCTTTTTTGGCCTTCTTTTCCTTTTTTTCCTTTCTTTTCTCTCTTTTTTTGGAAACTCCGGGGACCTTAGTTTAAATATATACCTAATGAGAAGCGCCACACCACGCACGCCCCCCACCCGCATACATACGCTGTGGGCCGACAGTACAGCCCCGAGCCAGTACAAAACAGTGCGCAACACGCTCACAGATTGAATGGTTCAAGGGACAGTTTCCAGCCTGCCCCCTGGGCTGCTTGCTGGGGCCTCTTTCTCATAGGTGGGTAGGACTTTGAGGCCACTGATGCTGTGAAGCTTCCTGGAGTGGCCCAATTACAGAGACACCTGAGATCAATTATTTCTGCGGGGGAAAAAAAAAAAAAAGAGGCCCCCAGGGCTTCATTCAGCGGCGGTAAAATGGCGCAGCAGGAAAGTGCTCACAGGCTAGCGGATAAGCGGGGGGCGCGCTGCGCAAGTCAAGCGAGAGCAGCGCCTCTGATTCCTCCCACGCCCGTGCGCCAGCCTCCGCAACTGGCTCCTCTCAAAGACTTCATGTTTTTGAACAGTTTAAGGCTCATGGCAAAACCAAAGGGAAGGCACAGAGATTTCCCACAGACACTTGCTTCCATAGACACCCAACTTCCCCCACCGTCAGCATCCCCACCGGGTGGTGCACTTGTGACAGCCCATGAACCAACGTTGACCATTAACACCACTCCAAGTCCGTGGTTGACACTGGGGTTCCCTCTTGGTGTTGTGCGTTTTATGGGTTTGAGCAAATGTATAATAACATGTATCTACCATTATGGTATCATGCGGAGTGTTTTCACTGACCTGAAAATCCTCTGTGCTCCACCGCCCATCCCTCCCTCCCCCCAACTCCTGGCAACCATTGATCCCTTTACTGTCTCCATAGTTGTGACTTTTCCAGATGTCATTTAGGTGGAATCACATAGTGTGGAGCCTTTTCAGATCAGCTTCCTCCATTTAGTAATACCACACTTGAGATTTTTTTCATGTCTTTTCATGTCTTGGTAGTTCATTAATTTTTCTTTCTTTCTTTCTTTCTTTCTTTCTTTCTTTCTTTCTTTCTTTCTTTCCTTCTTTCTTTTCTTTCTTTCTTTCCTTCTTTCTTTTCTTTCTTTCTTTCTTTCTTTCTTTCTTTCTTTCTTCTTTCTTTATTTTTAAATATCCTTAGTCGTGTATGCCGTGCTCTGCTAGTGTTCAGTTGTTCTCAGAGAGAGTTGTTCTATACCTAGTTCTGGATTTTGGTCAATCTGTGGGCAAAGGTGAGCTGAGGATCTTCCTACTCTACCATCTTGATCCCACTGATGGTTCATTTCATTTTAACACTGAATAATATTCTATTACCTGTTTATTTATCTACTCACCTACTGAAGGACATCTTGGTTGCTTCCATATTTTGGCAATTATGGATAAAGTTGCTATCAACTTCCTTGTGCAGATTTCTGCATAGACATAAGTTTTCAACTCCTCTGGGTAAATCTGAGGAGCAGCACTGCTAGATTTTATGGTGTAGATATGTCTAGTTTTGTAAGAAATTGTAAGAAACTGCCAAACCGTATTCTAAAGTGACTGCAGCATTTTGCGTTCCCACCAGTGGTGAGCGAGACTCCCTGTTGCTCCCCAGATCATTGTATTTATGTGTTTGTTTTTGACATCTGTCCACCTTTTTTCCTCAAGCAAAATACACCCGAAGGGAACTAATTGAATCAAAATCATCCAGAGAGCTCCCATATCCCAAGCTCATTGTTATACAGTATGAGTGCAGTCAGAAAGAAATCCCGGTCACCAAGAAGGAAAAATAGATTTCTCGCCAAGAAGTAAACATATAAGGCAAATCTTAAACATGGGTGTGACTCTGCACTTTCATCAGGTAAGAACCAAATCTATGACTTACAATATCTGTGTTTATAACATTCTCAAACAGAGACTTGATATCAATAAACCAGGGCATCTCAAACAGTAAGGCATTCTTTGTGTTGACCAGACAACTCTATTAAATATCATCCTAAGAGAAATATGGTTTAAAATAGCTTTTTGGAAGCAATAATTTTTAAGGGTGGGATTTGAAAATTTTCCTATCTTTGGTTGGACAACTATCGTTGAAGTCAATAATCCAACATTAGCACAAGGAAGCATTATGATCGAATGCAGCATCAGAACATCACAGACATTTCCTTCCTAAATCTATTTTATAGTGACAGCTATCATGATGCTGAGTCTAACCCACACTCTTAGAGCAAAGACCTCCAAACTGGGGCGGGTGATATGGAGCTGTCATGACCGGGGCCCTGACTTTGCCTTAGCTCCGCGAAAACAGGACCAGACTCGCCTGCGTTCCAACATAATTGAGAGCTGCAGTTCTATCAGTTAAAATCCTCAGAATGGAGACTAAGTAGGAATGAGCAAATGCAAATGAGCTGATAAAAGCATGGGCCTTGCTCTGTAAGTAAACAGAGTAGCAATCTTTTCTTGGCTACGGTTAGGTAACGCCAGGTCGGAATTTAAAATGGAGCTCGATCCTAACTGGAAAATGCATGTGACATTCTTAAGTGTCTCCAATTTGGCCACAGGTCAAGGGTTCAGGCTAAAAAGTTGGGAGTTAAGGGTGTCCTGACTCCTGAGCTTTGGAGTTTCCAAGAGAGGAGACCCCGTCTCTCCACATACCTCCTCCGATCTGTGTGATGAGGGCATAACCCCTAACTGCTGCTTGTGGCCTTTGTCCCGTGAACATAGACCAAGCACATGGAGATACTCACAGGAGAGGTGGTTGTGATTACATCGTGCTCAGCAGGTGGTTTCTGATCCTACCTTTTGGCGGGGGAGGGGGGTGGCAAAAAAATGCCATTTATTCAAAAACTGAAGTAAAATCTGTGTGGAAAAGTACAGAAATAACTCATTTGGGCTGATGGTTGGAATAAGAATGTGTAGTGTGAATGTATAAAAACGATTCCCAGTTTCCAACGCAGGCAGGTGCTTCCAGAATGTCTGGGCAATGAGCAGGGGGCCCTGCCCTGAGGTTGTCCATCAGGGAGACTCCTCAGAGAAGCAAGGTCCTTGCCCTTCAGAGGGGAGGAAGCCGAGACCCAAGTCCGTGGCATGCTCTGGCCATGCTTCCGTGGAGAGGAAGGTCATCTGTGCTAGAAACACTGCCCGCCCAGCGCCACTAAGTGTCACAATACCTGCCAACGAGAAGCAGAAACCTGCCTGAACAACCCCAGACCTCCGGAATGAGGGGCCGTGGAGGCATGAACTGGCTTTTCAGAGCTGACTATCTTTTTTTCTTATTTAACTAAGTAAAATTACAAACTTTTTAAGGAATAGAGCACACCAATTTTAATTAACGCATGCTTTTTTGGTGGCGGAGGGAGAGAGAAATATACTCATTAGATCATCTGTCTTTAACCCTTCTGATATTCCTCCCGTTCTTCCTAATTTCAAAGGGACAGAGTTTTTATTTCCTTTATATAATCCTATCTAAGACATATCCAGGAAGGGAGTCGTATCTCAACTAACCGTTGGACCAAGGTTTTTAGAGTGGTTGAATGTGGGCACCTGGGTGGCTCACTCGGTGAAGCGTCTGCCTTTGGCTCAGGTCATGAACTCAGGGTCCTGGGATCGAGCCCCAAGTCAGGCTCCCTGCTTAGTGAGGAGTCTGCTTCTCTCTCTGCCTCTGCTGCTCCCACTGCTTGTGCTCTCTCTCTCTCTCACTCTAATAAATAAAATCTTAAAAGAAAAAGTGGTTGAATGGAATAAAAGCAAGTCACTGGGGAGGGGGTCGCACAGCGAGGCCTTGCACCTCAACTCTTGCTCTAGGGAAATAATTCCACTTTTTCCTTTGTGTTAGCAGTGATCTACTTTAGAATCCTACAATACGTATTTCTGCTTCTATCCCGGGCCTCTGACAGAATGCAGGCACTTCAGACAATATTGAAATATGAAATGACAATCTTAACATCATCTTTGTATACCCATTCTCCCGTTGCCTGTGGGTGTAAACACTTTTCTATTTAAGTCATGTTTCCAGCTTTCTCACCTCAAGCATCCTCTAAATTAGCCCTCGATCTTTTACGCAGTAGCATTTGCAAGGACCGAGCATAGCCCAAAAGGCAGAAGTGAAGGGAAACTGCCCAGGGGACGGCGGGAATCAGTCTGGGAATGAAGCCGGTCTCGGGGCAGGTAGAGCCACAGAAATCCCAGGAATAGGAAATCACAGATTCTTCAGCATAAAATAAACTTGTGAGAAACTAATTGCCGCAGATTTCATCATGCCCAAAATAAAACCCGGGGAAGATATCATGAGCATACTGCAATGCATAAAATCTTCACATTTGTAATACAATACTCAAAATATGCACCGGAGGGCTGGAGCTTGTCTTCGATGTTCAGTTTTCTAAATCACTTCAGACAGCTAGTCCTATTCGCGAATCACAGCGACTGCGTGTCGAGAGGAAGAGAAGCAGCACAGCACACAGGGCTCCTCCTGGGAGAATGCATGTCCCAGAAGGTGGAGTGGAAGGCTCTGGTTCCTCAGGCACAGACAGGAGTGGGGGCTTAGCCAAGTCACCCCCTTCCTGGGGGTGGGGACCTAGACTTTCTACCACCCAGTCTCTCTGGGACGAGAAGAGGCTGCTATTTACAACCGTCACAAATGACTGTTTATTACTCGGGAGTTTGAAGGAGGCCCATGCAAAGATTACATTCCACCGGCTTGATCACAGAAAATGCTGGGGTACGAGAGCCATAATGACTGGCTGCTCTTAGAGTCCCTGCTGCACCCTCTCTGGGAGTATTTGCATAAGCTCACGGCCTGGGGCGATTCCTGAAAACAGGAGCTGCCTCACTGTCATCTTCAGGCCGTGAGGAAGTCTCCCCAACTTCCTCCTCAGTTAGGGTCTGTCCCTCCTGAAAACAAGCAGGCAGTGGTGGGTCCCTGCCGTTGGTTGTCGGCCAGCTCCAGGAATCAGGCGCACCCACGGAGGGTATGACAATGCGGAGGACGGTAAGCCGGGGGTGTCCATCACACGCAGACGGTGGGGATAGCTGGCTTGGAACTCACTATATTAGAAGCCAGAAGGTGGAGGAAACCAGAGCTGGTAGGGGTGACGGTCAAACAGCCTGGGCTTTGGAGCCAGAGAATCCGGAACCGGAATCTGAGCTGTAAGTTGTGAGGCTCAGAGGAAAGAGCGACCTGCTATCAACGGCAATAGGGGATCGGTGTAGACGATATAAACGCAGGAGAGCCCGGGGGAGGAGGGACCGAGAAAAGCAAGGACTCAGGGAGCTGGACAGAACTGCGTGGTGGCCCCAAGAGAGAAAGTAGACAGAAGGCAGAACTTGTCCACGAAATGCAGCCCAATACAGTTCACTCTGTGCCTCTGGAGTCGCTCGTGCCACACGCTTGAAGAGGTTGTGTGTTGGACAGAGCAGCCCAGGGCGAAGACAGGCTCTAGGGAAGAGCTGCATCCAGGAGCCCGGTGGGGACAATCTCCCCCTCCACCTACAGAGCTGTCGGCAGGGAGGTCATCCCCGGGCAAGACCCCTGTAGGCAGGGACTTCTCCAGGCTCTCGCAGGGTCTGGAGCTTCCTGAGGACTTCTCTTCTCTGGATGAGGGACCTCCTACCCGCGGCATGGGCATGGCACTCCTCTTTCTTACAGCTCCCTGTTCCAAATCCTGCGTGTATACACACAGGTACACGCATGCACACACACACACACACACAGAATTTAAGCTGACTTTTCCTGAGCAAAGCCCCATTCAGAAAAAAGACCACTCACTCTCCACATTCGTTTGACTTCTACTAGTACTTATTTGCTCAAAACTCAACTTGCCTCTTAATTTCCAGGCTCTTAAGCAAGGAATACCTAGCTTGCCCATCATTAATGTCCCATGAGAGCTTCTGAGCTACGAGATTAACCTTCCATCTCCAGTCACTTGGCCACGGGAAACTCTTAGATGACCTTAGTGCACCTACAACAAGTTAATGGACATATAAATTTACTATACACATATACCACAGTTCAGGAAAGCACACGGTGATTTCTTGAATGAGTGCTGACTCAATTGTTTATCCAGTCAAAGGCAGGGAACAATGTGCGTTGAGCCTACTTTCCTTGGTAATATTATGTGATCGCTTTACAAGGGTATCCCTAAAATCGTTAGTCAGTGCGTTAGGCTTCAAGGCAAAGTAAGCCATGGACAGTTTCTTCCCGCTCTTGACCGTGGCAGGTAATGAATGATCTCAGACTCTGCACTGTAATATTTCCAGAAGATTTCTCTTCTATCCGTTTTGTTTTTCCAACCGTGGTAATTCTGGCAGGTTTTTCAGGTCCCTGGGTGCGGTGGTCTAATTACAAACACAGTAACAGGGGCAGGTTCCGACAGGTAGCTAAATGACGCAGCCCACACCTGAGTAACTCTTCTGGCTGATGGGACATAGTCACCGAGAAGCAGTTGGCCGTGAGTGCGAGTTTCTCCCACACCTCACTCTGTGCCACCACGACGCGATTCTGCCCTCGCTTTCCCACGGTCACCTGGCGCACTGCCTGATGGGCCATGTGACCTTCAAAGGGTAAATGGATACGACCTCTGACTCCTTTCCTGTTCTGGTCATGCTGCGTGGAGGAGGCGGGCCTGCTCTGGGCACGTCGACTTCCATTTTCTCTTCTGCCAAATTCTCAAAGGAATGGGTTGATGAGTAGTTTCTCTCACAGAAGAGACCGGCAAAGAATAAAGGCAGCTTGCGCCAGAATCTCCACTGAATTTCAGTCATTTCTACCTCAGACTTGTTCCCTTTGGAATCTGAATACTGTCCCAAATGAGTTTTCACATTCTTACCCAATTCCATGAGTGCAAACATTTTTATTCATGATTTCTTTCATTATTTCATTTATTTGTGTATTGGCATTGGCTGAATGGCGTCCCTCAAAATTCACAGGTCAAAGTCCTAACCCCCAGCATCTCAGAACATGACCGTATTTGGATATAAGGTCTTCAAAGAGATAATTAAGGTAAAATGAGGTCACGAGGGTGGGCCCTCGTCCAATCTGACTGGAATCCTCTTGCAAAGAGGAGATCAGGATGCAGACACGCACAGAGGGACGACCACGTGACGACACAGGGAGAGGACTGTGTCTACACCCCAAGAAGAGCGGCCTCAGAAGGAACCAATCTTGCCGACACCTTGATCTTGGACTTCCAGCCTCCGGGATGTGAAACAATAATGTCTGTTATTCAGGGCAGCCAATCTGTGGTATTTGTTATGGTGGCCCAAGCAAACTAACACAGCACTTCAAGTGTGACAGAAATGATGGATATAGCAGCACCTGGTTGGCTCATATGGTCAAACGTCTGCCTTTGGCTCAGGTCATGATCTCGGGGTCTTGGGATTGAGTCCCGCATGGGGCTCCCTTCTCAGCGGGGCGTCTGCTTCTCTCTCCCTCAACCTCTCCCCTTGCTCATGCTCCCTCTCTCTCTCTCTCAAATAAATAAATAAAATCTTAAAAAAAGAATTGATGGATATACATTGGTGAATAAAACAAGAAAGTTCCCTCACCCTTCCGCCATGTTGAGGAAGATGCCGTCTGGGAACCAGGAAGTGGTCCTCACCAGACACCGAGCCCGCCCACACCTGGATCTTGGGTGCCTAGTTTCTGGTGCCAAGAGAGGAATGTCTGCTGCTGCTAAGCCCCCGTGCCGTATTTGATATGGCAGCCCGAGCAGACTAAGGCACCCTCTCTGATGTATTTCCTTTACAATTCACAATATTCATGAGTGAGATCTTGAAAATGAACTCGCAGTCTACTCAGACGTGGAATTGCTGTGTTTCCTCTCAGTAAAGATGTGATGAAAGGTGATAATCACATAGGCCTATGGAAAGGCAGCTGGGTCTGTCAGTGCTTTGAGGAAGCCATAATTCCTCTGTTCCTCCTGCTTATTCTGCGGAACATAACAGTGGTTCTCGAGGTTGGCTGAACTCACGCGGGGAGCTTTAGCAATGCTGATGCCTGGGCCCTGCCCTCAGAGAGCCTCATCTGACTGGTCCGCAGAGAGGCCAGGGCATCGGGATGTTTAAACCCTCCCCAGGGAATTGCACCATGCAGCCACGATCGGGACTTCTGCTCTCCCAGCACACACTGGAGGATGCTTTGCCCATCTCCTCAAATACCCACCCTTGGCTGAGTGTCAGGCTAATGACTCTGGGTGGAAATTCAATCCAATCCAACAAACCTCTCAGAGCCTGTGGTGATGGACAGTTCATGGGGAAGTGAGCACATACAAGGTGTGACCCAGAACTCAAGGCATTTCCAGCTTGTTTTGGGGGCCAGGCTCTGGGGATGAGGACAGCAGCTGGGGAGAAGACACGGGGGTGGGCAATGCTCAGGACAGTCAACTGGCGGAGTGGGAGTCAAGGAAGCGAGGAGACCAGTGACTCTTGAGTTAATGCCTCGGGGACCCGCCTTTCCGTGACCTCCACTGGCCTGTGAGCTCGGGGGTTATCAGGTTCTGTATCCCCGTCTTCTCCAACAATTCCTGGCTCACCTTTGGGGGTTATTTCATTACTTGGTTAATTAATTAAACATGTGTCATGTTTTTTTAGTCGAAAAACACCTGTCAGGTGTTCTGTGGAGGTTTCCTGAGGAATAACCAGTTGGTTGAAGGACTAGGTGACGTGGGGGCTCATGATCGAACGTGGATTGGCAGTTTGTCTACACGTCTCCTCCCGTGGAGTCAGGGGCTGTCCAGGCTGAGCACATCGCTCACGGCTGAGCCTGCAGAAGCCTGGTGGGGTCCGCGATGCCACGGCTGCCTCCTCGCTGGGCCGGTGTCTTCACCAGCGTCTAGCTCCTGCTGCCCAGATATTAGTCAGGAAGCTTCCTAAGTCCCCAAACCTCCTACATCCGTGAGACCTGCTGGAGAAGTATCTATGTAGAGTTGAGAATCATTTCATTTCAAATCCACATCACAGTTACATGTTGTCTTTAATCCGCAGGCTTCACCGCTGCATTTCTGAGGAAAGCTTATACCTTCCCCCTGCACCAGGCCTTTGGGATGTTATTTTATAAAACAGTTACCGTTAAACATGAAGAGGACCTCTCCCACGCTGTAAACCACGTAACTTACTCTCGTATTACTTTTATTGTCCTCTTCTGTCTCCGTCGCAAGCGTGACCTCCTCCTGCCTGGCAGGATATGAGCCGTGGGAGGACGGGATCTTTGACTCCTGCGCTGCATGATGTGGCCCGAAGAGCTGGAGCGGCACCTGACTCACAGCAGGGGAGCCTCAGGTCCCTGCTGCACCAACGGGAGGACGCACGCTCACTGCGCCTGAGACGCTGTCCTGCGCAGCGGGTACCAGTGAGAGACACGCAGCTGGACCTTCGCGGTGCCTGCGGGCTGCCGTGGTGGGGTCGAGCACGGCTTGGTGCTGACTTCTGCCCGCAGTCCTGCAGGACGAGAGAGGGGGAAGGAGCAAAGTCTGGAGAGGAGGCTACGGAGGTGTGAGGCAATGCTTTGGAAAGCCGTGTGTGAGCTGCTCACTGGCTGTTCCTTAGGGCCACTCCCCAGGGCCTGTGGTCACTACCTGGTTGGCATCAGCAGTAAAGCCCCATGTCAGTGGCAGCTGCCTCTCTCTGCAGCTCCTGAATGTTCCATCGTACTCACGTCTGTGTTTCTGCTAAGGCTGTTCCCTCCATCCCAACCCTCTTCTCCTCCCCCAGCTCCTGTTTATCTACCGAACTTCTATTCGTTCTTCAAAACCCACTCAGCCATCCTTTCTGCCATGAGAGTCCCCCTGCCCCTGGCTCATCTAAGACCTTTCCTGAGCCTGACAATGAAAATAATGCTAGCTCACAGGTCCTGAGGACTCGCTATACTCCCGGCATCATCTTCATTCGTTTCTCGTAACTAACCCCCTCGGAGAATAGAAACTGAAGCGCAGAGAAGCCCCGTGTGACAGGTCAGCCCACAGCCCATTGTTCCCATTTCTCAAGTGTATCTGACCCACTAAACTCAGAGGAAGAGCCGTGTTGCCACATTTGTGTCTTCAGCCCCAGTATAGGGCTGGACACTGAGTAGCTGCTTCCTAAACATTCAGGAGTGGATAATTCTTCTCTTGGATTCCTAGACATCTCTCCCTCAGTACTCCCACCTGCAGACTGTCTGTTAAATTATTTTTGTGCCAAGATTAAAATAGAATTCTCAGAGGTTTTGGCATTTGAAAGGAGAGATGAGTACAACATTTCACACGTAGCCTAGAAGGAGTGGTAGAATTTTAGGTGCTTGCCCACCTTGGAGAGCTTTCCAGAATCTCTCCGTGTACATGGTTTAGCTAGTTCCCGACATGACAGGGCTAGGGAGTGGGAGCACGGGGAGCAGGACCCATGTGTGAGAGGCAGCCGTGCTCCTCTGCTCCTCACGCACAGCGTTTGAGACCACGCTCACCCACGTGGGAGACGTGCCGCTCACATCGTAGAGACGGTGAAGCTGGGAGCGGACCAATCCCAAGTTTGGGAGTTGCTGATGAGAAAGTTGGGAATGCTGTTGAGAAATCTGGTGAAAATCTGGCCATCGATCGAGTGTGAGGGGCTTTTGTTCCTCACCCCAAACACCACGGGTGGTACACAAACATTATAGTTTCGTTAACCATGAAAACCAGCACAACAGTGAAACAGCACAGGAATGACAGCTGACAGAGCCCTGACTTTGCAAGACATAGTTCTAGATTCTTCACATATACAAACGCAGGGAGTTCTCCCCACAGCCTATATTCTTACAGATGGAGAAACTGAGGAACAGACAGATGAGGCAACTTGATGAAGGTCACACAGTTGATAGCAAAGATAAAAATGCACAGAGACACTGCACAAAACTCAGGGTCATGAGATCGAGCCAGCATCAGGCTCTGCGCTCAGCAGGGAGCCTGCTAGAGCTCCTCCCTCTCTCTCCCCCCCCCCCCCCCCCCCCCCCCGCCGTCTGCACCTCCCTGCTCGCATTCTCTCTCTCTCAAATAAATAAATAAGTAAATCTTTAAAAATACATGGAAACAGACAACAGAATAAAATATTTTAGACACCGACATTTTTCAGAACTTGGAAGCATAAATAGGACGGGGTGATGGTCCTGTCTTTAGTTAAAATTTTGATACTCTGGCAGAGAACAAACTGATGGTTGCTGGTGGGCACAGTGAGAGAAGGGGAGTGGCAGATACGGGTTTCTAGTTAGGGAATGAATAAGTCACAGGGAAGAAAGGTGGAGCACAGGGAGCATAGTGCAGGGTACTGTAACACCCTCGTACGGGCACAGAGGGCAGGTGCACCTGAGGGGAGCACAGCACCAAGAATTGAATCGTCGAATCGCTACATAGAGCTCCTGCAGCCAATGTAACATTGGGTGTTGATGCATCTTCAATTAAATTTTTTTTGATATTTTGGTCATCATGTTTTTATATTCTGATTTTTTAAATTTTTTTAAATAACTTTTTATTATGTTATGTTATTCCCCATACAGTACATCCTTAGTTTTTGATGCAATGTTCCATGATTCATTATTTGCATAACACCCAGTGCACCATGCAATATGTGCCCTCCTTAATAAAATTCTATTGGGGCGCCTGGGTGGTTCAGTCGTTAAGCGTCTGCCTTCGGCTCAGGGCGTGATCCCGGCGTTCTGGGATCGAGCCCCACATCAGGCTCCTCTGCTGGGAGCCTGCTTCTTCCTCTCCCACTCCCCCTGCTTGTGTCCCCTCTCTAGCTGGCTGTCTCTCTCTCTCAAATGAATAAATAAAATATTTTTAAAAAATAATAAAAAAATGATAAAATAATAAAATTCTATTAAAATATTATTTGTTTTAATTATTGGGTTCTTCGGCACCCCTTTAAATTGTATGCTTGGAGGAAATACTCCCAGTGTAACGGACATGGGTGGAAGATCTCAGACTCAGAGCGTTCAGAAGAACTTCCCAATGCGGTGGTCCATTGGCGGGGAAGAGAGTCAATGTATATGGGATGAAAAGCCTGAAGGAGAAAGACCAAATCTTAGAGAACAAGGCTTGGCTGAAAAAGCCACACCCCTCGGACTCCTGAACTTTCTATGAGTAACAATATAATTTTTTTTTCTTCACAGCTGGAAATGAAGGGGAAAAAATGGTCTCTAAGTAAAGCTGAAAATCTCCTTGGTTCAGAAATTCAAGGAACAATTTGGCTTAAGAGGAAAAACTATTATTTGAGCTGTCTGCCTGTGTGCATCCATATTTTACTGTTTACCTAATTGACAAATACCTAAATAATCACAAACTAAATATTTCCAGAACTTAAGTTTTGTTCCACCTTACATTTTGCCTCAAAATTATCATTGTTTTATTTGTCCTTTTCATTTTATTTACAAATAAAAGTCATGCATGCTTAGTCAACAAAATTTGTATGACACAGAAAGATTTCCCCTTTTTCTATTTTATCTTTTTTGTGGTTGGTTAATAAAGACTGTCATCGTCATAGCAGATCGTGTGCTTACCTGCAAAAGGAAGGGCTGAATTAGATTATTTCCAAGGTTCTAGCGAGCGCTAAAAACATCTCAGGCTGAATTAAAGTCACTATACTACGTTGTCGACTGATCAAAAATACTGAGACTTGCTTTTGTCGCTTACAACACAAAATTGTCTTTCGATCTTCTCTACTTGTCTCTACATCTCCCTGACCGTACAAAACAAGAATTGGCCTGTTCCAGGGTGGTGTAAAATTCTTCCCCATGGAAGGTGACTCTCGTCCCAGTGAGAGCCGTGAGCTGTGGGAGACGGGCACTGGCCCTCTCTGGAAAGTGTTCTATGGACCCTCTGCGCTCACAGCTCCTCTCGTCCCAACGAGTAAAGGTTACAGCCAAGGCTTCTCAATAGCTTGGGAGGAAAATAAAGAAATACTCTGACTTTTTAAAAAGAGGATGTAAAAAATGTATATATTAGGAGAACATGGGAAGGATTTTCTCTCCTGGTTAGGATATAAAAGTCGGAAGAGGAAGTCACACTCATCCTGACAGCTGAGACGTTGCCCCATATTCCACAGATCAGAGGATTTTTAAACCCAACTGCAGAATGAAAGACACAGAAGAACCTAAATTAAGTAGATTCCAGAAAGGGACAAGCCCTGCTCCAAGGCTAAGAGACATAGGCTGCTTTCTGGACTGGGGGAGTGGGGGGCCAGCAGCTGGGGTTCTCAGTGTTGGTGATCAGAGCGGACCAGCCTGATGGGCCCGAATCCCAGGGAAGCCCAGCCCGGCTCCACCCACTGCCCACGGCACTACCCCACGCCGTCCACACTGCAGTGAGTAGGAACACACTACCCACGCCTGCGCCGGGGATTCTCCAACACGTGTGTCCAGCAAAAGAAACAGCCACCGTGAAACGTGCGGGAGATGATGGTTTGGGGAGACTGGCTGGAAAGGGGGCACAGGGGAGCTTTTCAGGGTGACAGCAATGCTCTATGTGTTATTTGGAGTGACAGCGCGTTCGTGTATGTAACTGACGCCTCCATAAAAATGAAGTAGGAATGAAATAAAAATGAATGAACTGTCTGGGCATCCTGACAGTTGAAAGTTGAGTGTCTATAAAAATGCGAGTAAATTTTTCCAGATTATTTACAAATAATTCATTAAACTTTTTATGACACTGTATTATTTTGTAACTTAATTTAACTTGAAATGTTTTGCAGTCAGAGTAGAGGAAGATGGAAGCTTTAACTTACAGGAATTCTTTTTCCTTTTCCTCGTAAGAACAGCATAACAAAGTTTTGATGGGAAAACTTCATTTTCCAGATGTACTAATAAAATGTCATGTTCATATTAATATCGTGATTTCACCCTCTGACACTGTAAAAAAAGAAATCCATCATTTTATTTATCTTTTTATTTGCGACTTTGCCTTGAGATCCTATATTCAGACCCAACACTAACCTTCCCCTGTAAATATAAGCTTGGTGAGGAAGACAGTTAATCTTCAAAGGGCTGTCAATTAAGTCCTCCATTAAGATACAAAGATGTGCTTGTATGCAAACTTTCGGTTTATAACTTTGAGTCACTCAGACATTCAGTGACTTAATGAGCAACAAGCCAGTTAAGAAAGTAAGCTATTGGAAGAGGGATGAATAAAACATATTAAGCAACGTGACAATGAAATAGAATATGGAGATTCCTAAGCCATAAGGCACTGAATTTGAATTTCACGTGGGAAGGACTCTGCCAGGCATTTTTTGTTTTGTTTTGTTTTTTAAATCTAGTGTGTCGTTTTAATTAAATTACAACTCTGAATTAGACATAAATCAACCAGACCCTTTTGGGTTTCATTTTTAGCACAAAGATCCTATCATCTTCAGCATTTCATTCAGAGCTAATTAAATATGGATTTATGGTTCTTAGTACCTTGAAACAGAGGAGGACTTCCAGAACTTGCTGAGCCATTGAGAAGGCAGCTATTTTGAGGATAGTAACTGAATGTCAGACATCTGCCACAGCACTCTGCTTCTAAAAGCTACATGTATTTTCTGGGTGTGTAAACAAGCCCCATAAAGCTCTCGTTGTTTCCATCCCTAGTAACAGTGTAAACCCACCACAAACTCAGCGTCTCTGTTTGCCGCCAACACGATTTCAACACAATGCTTCCACCCTCACTTCCAGAACCTTCCTTCTTGGCATTCCTGAACACCAGCAAAGCCAATGTGCACACGATTTCCTGACTCAGACCATCCCCCGCCCCCGCCCCGACTCACACACACCCATACAGCCCCCTATCCCCAGCAAAAATTTGCTGTTGAGTATTTTCAACTCTGGTTGTGGGTTAGGAAATATATTTTAGCTGAGTTTATTGGATGCCTTGAAAACCAAAATGCTGCTCCATCCGCTAATGACTATCGTGTTTTCTCTGGAGGTGCCCTGCTGCGCTGAACTCACAGTTAACACTTTCAGGTTGGAGGACAGAAATATACCAAGTAAAAACAGCAGCCGACTTCTTTCCACATCAAACAGAAACCATTTAGGTAGACAGAAAAATGCCCTCCTGGAAGTAAGGGTCCAAGGATACAAGAAGAAAAATGCTGTTTCAGTAACTAATGGAAATTAAGTGCAGCAAACCATTTTTTAAAAAGGGTGTTTGCATGTGTCTTGGGAAGGAAATGGTGCCTTTGAGACATATAGAAGGATTGTCTGTGTAAAAACAGGCAGCAGGACAGGCTTCCTGGTTTCCTGGTGCCTCGTTAACAGTTTTTGAGAGACAGCAGGATGCCTGTAAGCAAAACATTTTTAGATTTTTAAAAAATGGCTAAGACCATCATCAAAAAAGTTTTGAATAGAAAAGACACCCTTGGTGGGAAATCCGTTTGAAGGGGGCAAATTGCAAAGTGGGGCATATGATGTGGTATGAAGAGCGGTGGGAACAGAAGATGAAGCTTTGGGAATAAATCTGTATTTTTCTCAGAGAGTAGGTGGAACCCTGATTTGGTCAGTTGGTGGCAGTTAGTGGTGAGACGGGGTGGGTCAGGGTCAGGATGTTTTGTAACTTGATTCTGAGATACGGGATTACCAAAATGCATGTGTCCATTGTTCCATAGTTTTGACTTCACACACACACACATACACACACACAATATCAATCAAAAAAAACCATGTGGTTACTGCTTAGTAAATTAAAAAAAAAAGTTGAAATTCCCTTTGAAACTCATTGTCTATCTTATACTGGAAAAAATCTCTAAAGACACCATTAATACTTCCCGGCTCCGGGCCTGGGGGTCAGGGAGCCCCTCAGTCAGGCTTCACTCCCCAGAACGAATCCTCGTGCACAGCTGGGGTATGGGTCCGGCTATGGGTTGTCTGCTATGGGGTTTCAGCACCGCTGTGCCATCACAGCGTGGCTGCCGGCCGAGGGGACAGACGGTGCTCCCACTGGCCTTCAGCCTCCGGCTCTTCCCGCATAAAGGCGATGTGTGCAAACGTGTAGGAGACTGGGCTGTGGGCATTTGAATCACTCCTATTGTTCTTGGAGCTAAAATCAGCCACCCTGAGGAGGGATTGCTCGCAGGTCTCTGTGGCACAAAGGCAAATAGGCAAACCCCGGGCCTTGATAGCACTGGGCCAGCGATGTGTTCACATCGAAACCTGAACCACAGTTGGCCGACCTCCATTTTTCAAGGTGGTGTCTCCAGCTGTGTGAAGAAAGGCCTATCTTGCTTCTTTTTTTTTTTTTCCCCTTGGAGACTAAGCAATTCTTTACTCTGGGTTCACTGCTACAGAAAACCTGTTTGTCTTTTTCTCTCAATAATTGAGGTGTTAGCATCCCTCCCCAGCTCTGCCCACATCACGCTCAAAGCCAAAATCTTCAAATACGAGAAAGACGTTGGTAGACTCAGGAGGACCCAACCTGTCCAGAGAACTAGAGGCGAGTTAATGTGGAATGGCAGCTATGTCACGGACTTGCCCCTGCCGGATCTGTTTCTGTTCGAGATGGGGAACAGCAGGATGCCTCTGGGACGGGAAGCAGGGACCCCGTACTCCCTCTCCTTCTGGACTCCGGTGGGCAAGGCTGGCTCAGCAGGCGCCTGGAAATATTAGACTCGCTGCGGTCTGACCTGCCCCAGTCGCTGCAGAACTTTCTGGCTGTTTGCAACAGCGTATAATGAGTCATGCATTTACAAGCATTTTTTGCAAAGGGGAAACCCCTCCCTACTTGAAATATGACTCTCATATGAGAAGAGACAATGTCAAAACAGCAGACAACTCATCCGCGGGCTGTGTTCCTTTCATTCTTCCTGACCGATTCTGTTTTGAAGAGCAGTTTTAACTGTTAGAAGCCTGAAATCCAGCCCTGTTCTCAATCAAAAAGCCAAATTCTCTTTGGCCTTCCGTATAGCACATTAGCACCCGTGCCAAGCTAACAATCAGCTCCCAGGCCAAGAGAAACACAAATGGCTTTGGGGGTTTAGAGCGAAATGTGGGGGAATGGGATAGGCTGGTGATGGGTAGTAAGGAGGGCACGTATTGCATGGTGAACTGGTTGTTATACAGAAGCAAAGAATCATCGAACTTTACATCAAAAACTAGGGATGTACTGTATGGTGACTAACATAATATAATAAAAAAATATTATTAAAAAAAACAAAAAATGAAAAAAACAAAACCCCCCCAAAAAAGCCAAACAAACAAAAAACAGGGGCGCCTGGGTGGCTCAGTCAGTGAAGCACCTGCCTTTGGCTCAGGTCATGATCCCAGGGTCCTGGGTTTGAGTCCTGCATCATGTGCTCGCTCTCTCTCTCTCTCTCTCTCTCTGTCAAATAAACAAATAAGATCTTTAAAAACAAAACAAACCCCCAAAACCAAAAACAAGCTTGGTCCATGTCTGGTGATATGGGACGTGGAGATATGCGACTAATCCCACCCCCCCAAACTGTCCTCTTGAGCTGCAGATTCCGGGTATGATGGCTTTTCCATAACAGCATCCCCATTCCGGGGTGAGTCTTATCCTCCCAGAGCACCTAGAGCCCTTGAGGACGGTGTCACGCGTCCTCCCCCCTCCCGGTGGAAACAGCCTCAGGTTTTCAGGGGTCATAGTCTGCTTGGGCTTTCTCGTCAGACCCTAAGCCGATCTCTGCATCCTTGCTCTTACATGTACCTGAGGTTGAGAACTTTCTCCCAAGGAGAAAAAAGAACAGGATTCAGTTAGATGCGGCACGGGCTGGTTTTGGTTAGATGATTCAGCCCATTTTTGTGGATTTCCCAAGATGCTTTCTGAAACTCTGTTGAAAAATAGCTTGTGTGATCTTGTAACAAATTAAACAAAAGGCAAACCACCAAGTGTCTGCCTGTTTGACTAGAATAACCACAAAAACTCTGATTCATGGTGACCCACTGTGGGGGAGGAGATGTCAGGGGTCATCAGATAAATTGTGGCATTCAGGAACTCCAGGTCACTGCATTCCTCTGTGCGCTTTAATGAAAGGTAGAGGGGCAAGGGCTGGCAACATTTTTAATAGCCCCAAGGATCATTCCATTAAAATACTGGTAAAGGTTTGTAGCAGGAAGCATAGTTTTGCCATTTTCAGGTTTCAGTGAATTGGGGAGTTGAGGATACATGCTTATTTTTTTTTTTTATTTTAGGAGCTAAATAATCATTCCACGTATATTTTCTTTAACGATTTTTTAAAAAGGATTCCCACAATTTTTGAAGTCTATTTTCTTCCTGACTGCACACACCCACATTTCTTTGCTGACTTACTCATAGAGCAAAACAATAAGCACCCAATCTGTTTTTCACCAGCCGTGATGACTGGCCAGGCTTTTCCCTGCCTACTTCATGCAAATGGAATTTCCAGCACACCCACTCTTTGTATCCTTCTTGTTGATGTTGACGTTGTTGTTGGGTGTTTTCCTCTGGCCTGAAGAGGAGGGAGACTCTGTGCTCTCCCTTACCTCTCAGGGAAACATGGTAGCAATGAAACATATTTGGAAGATGCCCAGCCCTGCCCAGTCTAGTGATGTGGTTTATCCAACCCTCGGGCTCATTCACATACAGAACTTCCTTTTCGGAATAAAGCCTTCCTCCCTCCCCAAGGGAGGTGATCCCCTTTGGGAGATGTCCTGTCCCTCCGGGTGGCTTCTGAAATCTGCAGTTTTGCTGAGGAAACCCCATAACAACACTCTTCGCTCTTTTTCCTGAAGGTGGATTTGTTGCTAGTGTGGTGATTACTATTCCTCTCTGGAGTGGGAAATTTCAGCCCTTAGAGGATTTCTGAGTTAGAAAGAATACACAGACTTGGAAAAATTTAGAACACACACCAAGAGAATGCTGGGCACCGTGTGTTTTGCCAAAAGCCATCCAGAATTTCCTGTTTTCCAAGTCTCAGACGTAACTTTACCTTTTGGGGTCAAGTTTTCTCTGTTCCTGGGAATCTGGAACTTTCTATTCCTGATTTCCTTAAGGACTATGAAAGATACTCAATGGGCTTATAAAAAAGTATACAAATGCTTTTTTTTTTTTAAGCACCATTCTTTGTGAGTTGGACTCAGTGGATCTGAAACCATATGCATTCAATTTCGCTTGAAGTATTTACCAACTTGTCATAAAGGAGGGGAAACTCTATCAAGTGTATAAAGGATTTCATTCTATCCTTAAACCTAACAAAACAATTTCAGACGTTTCATAGTCTGTGAACAATTAAAAAGTTACATTAAATACCTTACATTTAAAATGGCTTCAGTCAGTAGAAACCTAAATATCATAATTTGTATTTCCTGTGCTTTTCAGCCATCTATGAGTGTTAGAATATATAATTGAAGCCTCTAATAGTCACAGAGGGAAAAACAGCAAACAAATGGATACTTTCATATTTTTAAGAACAAAGTCTCTAAGGTCTCCTCAAAGGTCAATAAAGAATATATTGTTAGTTGTTTCTGAATAGAGAAACAAAGGCAATCACAAACTCTCAATGACATAATGACATGGATTCTATAGAAATTTTCGAAGAAGTCAGTCTCAAGTCTATAATCTGTTTACTCTTTCCTTCAAATCTCCAGCCAACTTAGTACTTCTTTTCATTGAAATATAGCCTATGAACAAGATCGTGTGCTCAGAAAATGTCCTCCATGATACTCAGAGTCTAAAATAGAAGCACGGCAAGGCTTCCCTAAAAAATTGTGCTGTAACGATCTGGAAAGTGCTCGACATATCACCTATTGTTACAGCAGCGTGCGCTGTGAGAGCTGGTAGGAATCTTCTGGCTCCCCCTCTGCGCTGAAACACAGAGGAGATGCAAACACACTGTGACAAGACTATTAGCTGGAATGACCCTGAATTCCCACATTTAGGTCCTCCCATTCTTGTCTCCTGTACAGGTTCCAGTGTAAGCTGTAATCGGCTTTTACAGGCACCCCTATTTATATACACTCTTGTCCCTCCTGTTGAGTTTTTATTCCTGAAGTTTGTTTAACCCTGAAGTGGACTTTTTATAAGCAACATTGAAGACGTCTTGCCTTATATATCCGCTCACTGCTGCAAGCTCTTTTCATGGGGGCTGCGGCAGGACCTTTTTCTGACAGGGCCTCTGTCTAGTGGAAGCTTCTGGAGGACAGATTGCTTGTTTCTGTGTGGCCAGGAGAAAGTTTGTCATGAGACTGTTTTTATTATTTTTAATTTTTAAAATTTTTTTAAGATTTTAGTTATATATTTGAAAGAGAGAGAGAGAACATGAGCAGGGTGAAGGGCAGAGGGAGAAGCAGACTCCCCGCTGAGCAGGGAGCCTGACCCGGGACTTGATCCCACGAACCAGAGATCACGACCTGAGCCGAAGCCAGATGCTTCACCGACTGAGCCACTCAAGTGCCTCATGCGTGTCATGAGACTGTTTTTAAAAATGCATATCAACTTGATAGTTATAAGACCATAATATTCATAACTTCAACATACTGATGAAAGAAACTTAGAGTTTGAAAAAAAAATCTTTAACTTTTGGGGCATGTGGGTGGCTCAGGGCGTGATCCCGGGGTCCTGGGATCGAGCCCCACCTCGGGCTCCCTGCTCCACTATAAGCCTGCTTCTTCCTCTCCCACTCCCCCTGCTCGTGTTTCCTCTCTCCCTGGCTGTCTCTCTCTCTGTGTCAAATAAATAAATAAATAAAATCTTTAAAAAAAAAATTCTTTAACTTTTGAACACGTTCCACACGATCAGATACACAAATGAATCCAAGTAAACTCCAGAGCTCAGTTGCCGTTATGATCTTCACGCTGTTCAGCAGAAGGCCGTGTAGTTACTCTCATTGCAAGGCCAGCATGGGGAAGGCAGAGGAAGGTCCATCTGCTGGGAAGCGGAATGGGTGGTTAGTGGTGATCTTCAATGCGCTTGTCTTTTCAAAGAGACAGAAAAGCATTTGTGAAGCTTCTATGTGTCACACTTTCCTTCTTGATGACATTTTGATAATCGTTCGTCTTAACAAAGCCTAGAGAGGTGTTGAAAGAAACAAATGAGCTCATGGTTATGAAAGCACTGTTTGAAAATGCTATATAAATACAGTGCTGTCACCGTCTATATGTGACAGTGGGGAGGGAACAACCGGTTTCACACACATACAGAAATAACAACAGATGGATTTCACCTTCAATAAGAACTTCATCTCAAAGCTGCTGATAACTTGGTCATTAAACACATACACAAACTAGAAGAGACTTTTCAGGAAAAGGTAAAATCATCACTTTCTACAGATGTCAAATGAATACATGTTAAAGAATTTATTTAACTCAGATGATGTGAGGGAACCAAGCAGATGTGATGACCCATTCCAAGGAACAGCGAAAACAGCCTCATTGTATGTGGAATAAAGGGTCTCAAATGGGGACACAGCTGGAGGGGAGGGGATGGGGGAAGGAAGTCGATTAAATCGCTACCAGAAAGGACAGAATTTGCATCTCTATAAATTACCTATAACTTAGAAAGAATTGCAAACCAAACAAAACAAAACAAAACAAAAAAAATAAAATAAAATAAAAAACCCCTCACGGACAATGCATGGAGCTAAACTCTGCTAATCCTGAAGGATACGCCCTAGATGACCCTGCTCTCAGAGGTGCAGTTTTCCACTGAAGCACGAAACTTGTCCTACATAGAGAAGAGTGCAGATTCTTTAGGTCAGGGGTTGGCCAACCTGGGCACATGTGCCAACGCCAGTCCAGAGCCAGCCATGCCCATTCATTTCTGTCCTTTTGCTGCCACAGCATAGTTAGGCCATTTCTGCAGAGACCATCTGGCCTACAAGGCCTAAAATATACTCTTTGGCTCTTTATAGAAAAAGTGTGCTGACCCTGCTTTGTATCAATATAGAGAGTTCTAGACCATAATTCGCTGATTATCCACTTATTTTCTAGTGAAAGAGTATCCAGGTAAGATACTCAGTGAAATTCTTCTTTGCAATGAACGTTTGTGTCCAGTAAACCAAAGCTTTGTGTTTACCAACAAACGTCATACAGCACGCAAACCCAGCTGCCACCAACCTTCTTTATTATTTTGGGTTTCCTGAGATGCTTTATTCTTAACAAGGGAGCATACAAATATATTGCTGGCATCCGTGGAGATGTTTGTCCACCTGTGGGATCTCCGCTATGCATGGGCAGCGTTAGGCGATCCCTCAGTCTTAGCGAGGCCCAGATTCTACAGTCTCAACGACACGGAGCCCTTTCCATTCGTCTCACCTCTCCGGATTCTTCATTTTAATCGACTTTATATTCTGTGATAGGAGAGAAAGGAGGACTCGAAAATGTCCGCCAAAGATGTCACCCAGGTTACGAAGGTCAGGATGGAGGCTCTTTGGGCAGCTGAGAGATGGTTCCAAATTCCTCTAAGATGGCTCTTGAGCAATGAAACTTACTTGTATAAGTTAGGGTGAGCTAACTGCTGTAACAGGTAGTCTGGAAAACATAGACTAGCTTAAGCATGGTAAGGCGATGTGACAGAATTAAGTCAGGAGTGAGTTCATGGATGTCCAGCTTCCACACAAGGCACCTCCATCATCCTCATTTAGCTTTGAAGGCCACCCTGTGACCATCCTCTTTTTGGCTAGTGGGAAAGGAAGAGCGTGGAGGAATGCCTTACGGGAAGTTCTTATAAACCCATTTGGACGTATCTCCCATCCCTTCTGCTCACATTCCTTATCTAAAACTCATTAGTGTGGATGCCTCCAGCTGCAAGATGGGCCAGAAAACATGGTCTCAACTGGGAACAACTTCCTAATGTGGAACAGGGAGCACGATTATCCCCCTTCTGCCGCTGTACCCGCCATACAGGCAGGTCTCCTGGCACCCCAATTCATTTCCAACATCACCAAAAACACTTGCGTTTTCTCCAACAGCAACACCAAGACTGCTGCTCTGCAATTAGCAATGGTGCTGATTTTAAACTATGAACATGCCTGAAAAGGAGAGATAATGGTAGGAAAATCATTCTCATTATGTGCAAAGAACTTCTTTTAGCTCCGAGCGTTGACGGGATACAGTGGATTTAAAGGGGGAAGAAAGAAGGCTGGAAGACAGTTCTTCAAGGGTCCCTTGAGTTTCTGCACTTCCTGTGAGCAGGGGTCTGGACAGCATTTGTTGTGGACCCTTTGGATGGATGTTTGTGGAGTAAAGAGCTTTGGGAGTCAGTAACCATGTCTCCCTCTGAGAAAGAGGCAGGTTTGCTGACAGCCTTGGGAGAGGGATAGGATCTTTTTCTGGAGCACGAGGTCTGGTAGCATGACCATCCTACAAGACTGGGGATTCCAAGCTTTGGGTTTTGCTCTTGGGAGGCAGCTGTGATGTTTAACTTTGGGTCAACATGACGGGCCATGGGGTGTCCAGATTAAACATTATTTCTGGGGCTGTCTGGGAGGCTCTTCTGGGTGAGATGAACATTTGTATCAGCAGCCTGAGTGAAGCATATTTCCCTCCCTTATGTGGATGAGCGTCCTTCAATCCATTGAGGGAACGAATAGAACAGAAGGCAGGGGAAGGAGGAATTCACCCTTTTTCTTCCTGCAGCTCACCTCATCTTCTCCTGCCCACACACTGGGATTGACACCGTAAGTTCCTCTGGTTCTCAGGCCCCTAGGCTCAGGCTGAATTACACCACACTCTCTCCTGGGTTTATAGCTCGCAGAGGGCAAATCATGGGGCTTCTCAGCCTCCATTGCCACATGAGCCAATGCCTCTAATATGCGTATCTCTCACAATCCAGCAACCTAACACATGTGCCAGTGTCACCTGGCCCCTCTTCATGCTGCTCCACTGGTCCTGGAATCTTGAGGAACCAGAACTAGAAAAATGATATTATTTAGACAACTGTGATTTCTGTGGACTACGTTGTCCTTTACCTCTGACCCAGGAACCTCAAACCAGGAAACTGCAGCAGGCTAACATTTAACTTCGCAAGTGAAGTAAAGTCGCTGACCCTTCACAGCTCTTGACCAGAAGAAATCATCAGAGAAATAGAAAAAAGCGACGCAGAGAGAAAGGAAGTCTTTTTTTTTTTTCCTCTCCCTAGAGCCAGACTGGACACGCATGAGTTTTATTATTGTTATTTTTTAAAGATTTTACATATCTATTTGACAGAGAGGGAGAGAGCACACGCAGGGGCAGAGGCAGAGGGAGAAGCAGGCTCCCCGCTGAACAGGGAGCCAGACAGGGAACTCGATCCAGGACCCTGGGACCATGACCTGAGCCAAAGGCAGATGCTTCACCGGCTGAGCCACCCAGGCGGCCCCATGAGTTTTAGAATAAGTACGTCAATGAATATTTAATCTACGCACTTGTGTAGACTTTGATCCAACTTCTTTGCATAAGTAAAGAAGCAACAATGTTGCAGACGTGTTCCTTGTTACGTATGCCTGTTTTAGAGGCAACCAATCAGACAAATTACTTATTTAGACTCAGTCTATTACTTTCATCTTTATATTTCTCTATTATATTATGTATATCAGCTACACAGAGGCTTCCTGATGATTCTTTAGAAGCTGATGACCGTGCCCTAACCATGAAGCAATTCAAGCATGGAGCTGCTTAAGAATATCTAGGAAGACACAGGAATACTTAAAGCTTGGAATGGCTGGTTGCAGAAAGAACCAGCAGTGGACCGAGATGTATCACCAAACGGCACGAATGTTCAGCTTTATCTGAGGGGTGGGAGCAAGATTTTAAGCCGTGTTTTCAGTCCTGATTATATCAGGTGTTGATGACATCCCGTCCAAACCACGATCTTGCTAAATAGTAAGAGTGGAAATACAAACTTGGAGTTCAGAAAAAGAATCAAAAAGCGAATGCTCCCAGGCTGCGTACAACAAATGTTATCTCACCAAGGTGACCCCGTGAAAATCCGAGGGCTTCTCGTGATGGAATTGTTGGTTTAGAGTAGTAAAAGTAAGTAATGGCTTCTTGGAGTCTTGTGGGTTCAGTCAGTTAGTTAAAGGGAATCCCTGCTGGGCTTGCTTCCCTAAGAATCCACTTGATCGTGTAAGGACAAGGAAGGTCATTTTTTCCTGAGGCAGTTTTATTGTTTTGACTTTAATTGGAAGCAAAGGAACCCTTCTCAGGAAAAGGGAAGAGGTTTGATCATGCAGGGTACTTCTCAAAGTCAGAAATACCATATGATGCCAGCATATTAAAACCGCACTCAGCTCACATCTCTTGGTGTATTTGCCTAGCACATGGCCCTTTCCGGGGTATATAATCGCTCGATAAGACAGCTATGAACGTATCGTCAGCTGAGAAAACAGAGCCAGAGCCCATGTGTTTGTAGATCTCAGGCTGTTACCCAGGTCTTGAGAGCAGCTAAGACCCCAGCCTACATGTGTCTTTTGACGAACACTTTCTTGGCATCTCCAGAAACACCAAGCGTTCACCACTACAGAGTCCTATCAATGTTCCCTTCCATGGGGCGTAAGAACCGGAAAGAAGATGCTATGGTTTTCCCAGAAAGAAGATGCTATGGTTTTCCAGGAGTCTGCTGACTAATTCTTATTGAACTTAATGCAACATCTCCACTTGATCAGATTACCTATCTCCATGAACTAGAGGTTTCTCAATAGCCCTGCGTAGTGAGTACCGTGGTTACCCCGTACCAACAATGGGACCTGGGACGCAGAATGATTAACAGGTGTCAGAGGCAAGATTAGCACCCACGTGTTCTGGATGGGAAGAGCAGAACACAGGAATGTGGCCTGACAAGGTGGCAGGGGAATAACAGGAAAATGGGAAAGGTTGGGAATTTGAATTCATAGTCACTTGCTGTGTCCGGAGTTGGTACATCCCCCAAACCTGCCCCTCGAAGATTGCCCTGGGTAAAGAGAAAGCACTGGGTCATCAAAGACCAAGAACACCCTCTTTGGGCAGGGTCCTGGTCTGTGGGCCTCACTAGGGGAATTTCTAGGCATTTCTTTGGAGGCAGAGGCAACATGGACCAGGTTAAATTCTTTAGGAGTCTGGATACACATCTGATTGAGATGACGAAGGCAGCTCTGTCTGGAAGTCAAGTTGAGAAAGCATGGTGTCCACAGCAATCAGTGAGCTGGGATCCGAGTCCTGTCATCCCCCAGGGCCTCTTTGGGGCATCTTCTAGGGGGGATCAGAAACTCGGGGGGCATATTTAGCCAGGAGAAGTTTTGAATAGCTTGATGTGTGAATGCACTTCAGGAATAAAGAAAACTGATGTTAAGCAGGTGGATTCATGTTCCAGAAAATACAATACAGCAGCCTGTCACATCCTGTGAAGGTGTCCCGCCGCGCAGGGAGGTTGCAGGTTGAAAGAAAAGAGCAGACACCCTAGTAGCCAGGTTACGCTCAGGCGAGGGAAGTCCCTGGTGTCGGGGGCAGGGAAATCTGCCCACAGCACAGTGCTCGCCTCCTGTCTGGAAGGAGCTGGGGTTTGAGTCTGAATCACAGGAGACACACACGCAGGCTAAGTCAGGCAGCGGGGCGACACAAAAGGGACTGGGACTGTTCTCCATTTAAGGCTTTCAGCCGTGATTTGGGGAATCATGGCGTGGCATCTCCTCCGTCGCAGAACTGACCCTCTGCTAGCCTCCCTGGGCTGCCCAGGCACCTCCCCTCATCCCCTGAGGCCCATGTGGGATGGAGCAGATGCCCACAATGTGAGGCTCTTTCCTAACCGTGAGGAGTGTTTAGCGGGTCCAGAACTGCCAGGAAGTAGCTTCTTCGTTAACTCGTTCTCTTGGTTTCCTTAAATTCATTTTTCTTTAAATTAAAAAAATATAAGTCTACAGATAGGAGTAGCTCAGTTCCAAGAATATTCTTAGGATATTCTGGAAACATGTCGGCACACATGCAGCCTGCTCCAGCTTCTCCCAGGACAGCAGCCCCTCCGTGCCCCCACACCTGCACCCCGCCTGCTAGGAGCTGGGGGTGGGGAGACACAGCATCTGCATTCCGCCAGAGAAGCCTCATGCTCCCCTGCGCGGAGGAGAAAGGACGAGAAACACTTGCATTTATTCAACATTGACTTTGTTGTTTTTCTTTTCCATGTGCAGCATTTCTTTTTTTTTTTTTTTTAAGATTTTATTTATTTATTTGACAGAGATAGAGACAGCCAGCGAGAGAGGGAACACAAGCAGGGGGAGTGGGAGAGGAAGAAGCAGGCTCATGGTGGAGGAGCCTGATGTGGGGCTCGATCCCACAACGCCGGGATCACGCCCTGAGCCGGAGGCAGATGCTTAACCGCTGCGCCACCCAGGCACCCCAGCATTTCTTTTTTTAAAGTTTCATCTATGCAGTTGGGAGAGGGGTAATCGGAGCTATGAAAAGCTAGAAACGCCCATTGAATGGCATCGAATCTATGGGCTAAAACTTTGATTCAAAGATCTCAAGTCACTTCAAAATGTGTAAGTAAATGGTTGTTTTGAAACAACCAAGGACTGGCGCTGTGATATGGCAGCGCTCTGGGGACACGTGCGTATATGGAGTCGGTGCTACTTGGCCGTGAAGCCGAAGGGATGTTATGGGGGAAGAAGGCTTAGCCTACGTGGAGGGAGACTCTCCTTTGTTTTTCTGTTTCTCCCTCCCTCTGCCTCTCCCTCCCTCCCTCTCTCCGTTCCTGTATAGTTAACACACAGAGTGATACCAGCATCAGGTGTACAATATAGTGAGTCAGTCTGTCCATCCATCACCCGGCGCTCATCACAGCCCGGCTCTCCTTCATCCCCATCACCTATGTCTCCCATGCCCCATGTCTCCCATCCCCCACCCACCTCCCCTCTGGTGACCAGCAGTGTGTTCTCTGTAGTCGAGAGTCTGTTTCTCTTGGTTTACCTCTCTCTCTTTTTTCCCCCTTTGCTTGTTTGTTTTGTTTCTTAAATTCCACGTATGAGTGAAATCAGATGGTGTTTATCTTTCTCTGACTGACTTATTTGCTTAGCATAATACTCTCTAGCTCCACCCACGTCACTGCAAGTGGCAAGCTTTCATTCTTTGTGATGGCTGAGTAATATTCCACTGTGTATATAGGCCACATCTTCTCTATCCCTTCATCTGTCAGTAGACACCTGAGCTCTTTCCATAGTTTGGCTATTGTGGACATTGCTGCTATAAACATCGGGGGGGCAAGCGCCCCTTCAGATCTGTATTTTTTTAGTTTTTGGGTAAATACCCAGTAGTGCAATTGCTAGGTCACAAGGTAGCTCTATTTTCAACTTTTTGAGGAAGATCCATACTGGTTTCCACAGTGGCTGCACCAGTTTGCATTCCCACCAACAGTGCCCAAGTGTTCCCCTTTCTCCATATCCTCACCAACATGTGTTGTTTCTTGTGTTGTTGATTTTAGTCATTCTGACACGTGTGAGGTGACCTCTCATTTTGGTTTCGATTTGCATTTCTAGGAGGGGAAATTTTCCACTAACCTTGATTGGCCATCAATGGAGCAGTGTCCTAATAATAAAAGCCACCATATCAGCTGAATGAGCAGCTGTCAAGAGATGCGGAAGGGATTTACTTTTCATTGAGGAGAAAGTTGAGCTCCATTAGCTTCAAGGTTCTCCTCGGTTTTGATATTTTCATGCGTATGTGTTATAACACAAACTATATTATAGGCATCGCCATCCGCCTTTTACTTTGAAAGTCTCTCCAAACAGGTCCCCAGCCCCCTAAGCAGAACCCTCGACACCATGTGTGTGTCAGAGTTCTTTTGTGACCTTGAGCGAAATTTTTCATCAGTTTCCCCACTTGCCAATGGGCGTTGCTAGCAACTGTGTCTTCAGGATGCTAAAGCGGGGCTGGGAAAGCCTGAGACGCCGCTGCGGAGTAACCCACGTGCGGACCTACACCTGGAGGTGCCACGTGCTGTGTTTTTGCAGCTCAGCAGCGCCCGCCCGCCTTCCTGGAGCACGGGCTTCTTGAAGCCGCGGCCGTGTGTTCTCATTTGTATCCAGTCCCAGACTCTAGTGTCGGTAATTAAACTGAATGACACAGAAACTAGAGAAATTCAGTTGGGAGATGAAAGGCTCGTGAGCTTGTCAAAAGGCTCTGATGGAAGGACATGCAGGGTGGACGAGGGCCTTTCTGGCCTCAGGGAGTTTCCAACCAGGGGCAGGTGGGACATCACCGCTTGGCGGCCACTGCTTTTCCTGGGTTTTTCTGCGTTCACAGTCTCAGGGCTTTGCAGCGGCAAATGGCAAATTAATAACAGTAAAAACAAAATAACAAAGATGTAATAAAATAATAATGATGATGATAATGAAACCAAAGACTTACATAGGACAAGAGTTGCCAATGCAACAGCAGAAATTCCTGTCCCAAACAGTTTGTGTTCAATGACATGAGTCACTGTGCACCCGTTTTCAGAATATCCTGTTATACTTGTTTGCAAATTCTTTTCCCGAAGCTGGGTGTTTGCACTGTCCTATGACTGTTGCCATAGGGAGGAGATGGGCTGGCATCCCGTCTAGACAGGACAGTAGGATCCCTACAGCCAGGCCTTTCCGACAGAGGCAACCGAGCTGCTTTGGAGGTGTATTCAGGAGCTGAAGGCCTGCAGAGGGTCTGCAAACCAGGCTTCCTGGCTGGATGAAACACTCAGCAATGCAGAACAGACCCCAAATGTTATTGCAAGCGAAATCCTATTTTAATCTGCCCTCTTGACTCTTGGAATGTTAAATTTAACTGCAGCGTGGAAAGCTCCAAATGCCTTTGATCTCCCCTCAAAGTGAGCTTGCCCTTGAAGAAGCACTGACCTCTTCCAACAGAATTTTTTAAGTCAAGTATGCGAAGCATCCTTGCCGCGAAGTGAAATGGCAGTTTTCTGTTCCCTTGGGGTGCTGTGTTTCTCTGCGGGCACGGCGGGTGGGAGAGGAGGCTGCGCAGCGTCCGGGGGGCGACCCCAGAGGGCTCACGAGAAACTGCAGAGCGAACCGACACGGAATGCCACCGGACTGGTGGCACCGCGTGTACCTGCTGCCGTGAACCCAGCAAACCACATCCCGTGTGCAGCGTGACTTCGTCCTATTCCGAACCCAGCCCCAAACAGCAGGGAGGATAAACCCCTGCAGCTCGCACGCGGGCAGGGGTACTGCTCTTCCCAACTGTAGCCTCTAATTTAGATGCTGGCATCTGTGCTGAGATCTGCAAATGAGCCCTCCTCGTCTGTGCAGAACCCACAGAGGGCTGCCTGGACACAGGCAGAAGCGGACGTGGAGGGAGGGAAAGGTGTAGGAGGGAGGAGAGGAGCCGAGGCGGCCGGGCACTCCTACAGGCAAGCAGGGCGCTGTGCGGCTGTGCTGTGCCCGTGCTCCCGTGCACCCCTCCAGGCAGCTGCGATCAAGCCCAGCCTCTTTGCAGAGATCAACAGCGTCTTCCAGGCCTCATGGGCCTTTGCAAGGAGATGCAGGAAGGAAGAGCCATTCACAACAAGCCCGGTGGCAACTTGTTCCTTCAGATCCTGGAGAGTTAGGGTATGTGGAATGCAGGAAGTCATCCCAGCCAGCGTTGTGGGGTTAATCCCGTTCCCCACAATGTGCCTTGGTTCATACGTTTGTGACCTTCAGAGGTAAAGTGTCTGTTTCTGCCACTCTGATTACTGTAATAACAGCACGGTCCTCTGTGGGGACTTCCATCTGAAAATGTACTTAAAAGTACCTTTTAAGCACTAATTAGTCACACCACTATGTGGCCTTCACAACTGAATAAATGAGGCACAATCAACCCCAACTCTCTGGACCATAAAGACCATCACACCGTAGTTAGTGAGGAAGCAGGAAGAACCTAAGAATGTCAGTGCCCCATCCCTTATTAGCCTGCAGACAGCAGGAAATGGAATAAAAAATGGTATTATGTGAATCCTATTTTTAAAAATATATTCTACTAACACAGTTAAGAAAGGGATGATTTGTTGATTTTTTAAGTCAGTCTTAAATGGGGAAGAGGTGGACAGAGAAGCAGAAAGCAAAGGAAACAAGTAATCAGAGGAAGAGACTAGGACGAGGTAAACGTAAGTTGAGTAAAAGGAAGGAAGGGAGGTAAAAGAGAGGGAGAAGGGGACACAGACAGAGAGAAAGAATATATAAAGACAGGGGCACGTGGGTGGCTCAGTCCATGAGCTTCGGCTCAGGTCATGATCCTGGGGTCCTGGAATTGAGTCCTGCATGGGGCTCCCTGCTCAGTGGGAAGTCTGCTTCTGCCTCTGCCCCTCCCCCTGCTCGTACTCTCTCTCTCTCTCAAATTAAAAAAAGAAAAGAATATATAAAGGGAGAGAGAGGAGCTGAGGCAGGGAGGGGACAGGGAGACAGCGAGGACAGGGGTCTGGAGAGGGGGGTCTGAGAGCCCGGCAGGTGGCTCTCTGGCATCCTGGGTGTTTGACCAAAGCTGGGAGCCTCTCCTTACTCTCTGTTTCTTCACCAGCACAACAAAATTTATAGCAGTGTCTTCATGTCATGTGGTTTGAAGGACTAAATGAGATGATACATAATTTTTAGCTTACTGATGGGCGCACGACAATTTTAACTGTTGCTTCTATTCATAGTAACAGAATAATAAATATTGTAATCGCTAATAATGCCTTACAATGGAAATTTTCCTGATGAAACGTTTTTTAACAGTGTGCTCCTGCAACAACTACAAAGACAGAAATGACCGCAGGTGTACCTTTGGCAGAAGCAGAAAGGCAGATAAACAGGGAAAGAATTTTGATTGAGGAAGACTTCGTTTTAGTGTCCCTCAACTGCTGGCAGACAGAAGGTCCACCCGAGAAGGAAAATAGGGTTGAGTCGGTTAAATATGCCGTGCTTCATAGCTCCGGCCAAAGGTTTGAGGAACTGGAATCCTGCATGACCGACTACAACATAATTCTGAGATTATGACGAGATAGCGAATCATCTCTATAACGCTGGAAATCAGAAACCAGGCAGTAATTCATTGCGTGTTTCAATTATTGATTGAAAATGATAAAAATTGTCTAGATTCCGATATTGTGAGCTTTACAGCATCCTGTCTCTCCCTGTAAAGCTTTCCTACAATAAAAAAGACCTAGTGTTTGTATTTTCCTTCCCTACTATCATGCATCTGTTCTTTAAAACTCCCGAAGACGATGACCTCATGGGTAGACAGGATTTCTAATCGTCCAGAAGAGGCTGAGACTTTCCAAACGGCCCATTTCTAGATGCCCTCACCCTGTGGGATCTCTGGGCAGTGATGGGGCTGAGTCGTTCTGCACGGGTCCTCCCATGGTGGTGTCACACGCATCTGCCATCCTAGTGTCAGCTTTACAAAGAAACGTGTACAAAGGAGAGACACAGCCCATATTTCCAAAAAATGGATTAATTGGAGCTTCTGCACAGAAAGAAAGCTTAGATATTTTTTAGTGATGCTTTCATTGAATTTGGGGTAACCTTCTTTCTCTGCTGGGATGGGGGATGATTAGCTTGATTCTCCCCTTTAAACTGAAACATTATTGGGCCCCAAGCCTGCAGGTTTCTCCACGGTAGCTTATTCACACCGAGATGTTTTGATCCAGATGTTAATACTTGCATTTCGGAAAGCTAAGCCCATTATGGGTTCCACGGTTGTTCTTGCCTGAAATTGCCAGTTATAGAGTCCAAAACCCAAACCTGTAAGTAAACATTTTCCTTTAAATGCAGTCTATCCGGTAGGAGAAGAAAGGGAAGAAGGGGGGGTGGTAAACAGAAGGGGGAATGAAGCACGAGAGACTATGGACTCTGGGAAACAAACTGAGGGCTTCAGAGGGGGGGGTGGGGGAATGGGATAGACTGGTGATGGGTAGTAAGGAAGGCATGTATTGCGTGGTGCACTGGGTGTTATACGCAAGTAATGAATCATGGAACATTGCATCAAAAACTAGGGATGTACAGTATGGTGACTAATATAATATAATAAAAAAGTTATTAAAAAAATAAAAACTAAAAAGAAAAGAAGGAAAGAGAAACAAAAAAGCTGGAAGCTGAAAGAACAGAGCAGAGAGGTCAAGCGCTATTGAATGCAGAAAAACAGAGTTTGGAATTTGAGTCAAGCCAAGCTAAGTAAGACAACCCTTCTACGGAACATAACACAATCTAGAGTCTTCGCGTTGTACCTTTCTCTGTAACCAGCATACAATTAAAAATCGCTAGATGTGCAAAGTAACAGAAAAATGTGGCCCATACTCAGAGGAAAAAATTGAACCCTGAGATTATCTAGATGTTGTTGCAGTAAATAGACAGGACTCTAAGGCCGCCATTATAAATATGTTCAAGGACTCAGGGAAAAAAATGGCTCATAACAAATGAACATAATGGCAGAAATCACAGCAGAGATATAGAAACTATGAAAACAGAACCAAAAGAAAATTTTAGAACTGAAAATGGCAATAACTGAGATGAAAAATTTATCAGATGTCTTCTTTCTGCCTGTATCTGATTTTCACTTTTGAGTATTTATCACAGTAAATAAAATTCAAATCAGCCAACTGAACCAAAAAAAACATAAAATAAAATAAAATAAATGCAGTCTATCCGCCTCCTTCATTAAAGTCCATTTTTTCCCCGTTTTCCTAATGCCATTATGAGCCACAGTCAGTCGTACAATGTTTATAAAACGTGCAGAGGCTCCCTCAACAGCGCCTCAGCACTGAGCCGTCTGGAGTCGTGCTGACGGCACCAATTCACGGCAACACCTCTCCTGAACCACAGACCCTCCTTCTCAGGGCGCGTGTGGGGTCGGGCTCTTAGGACTTCCCCCAAATCCCACAGACACCGGGCGACACGGACATGTTGAAAACTGACACGCCATGTTTTACCACCAAGGAAAAGCTTGGGTTTCGGGAGCTTTATGTGTATTTATTGTTAGAAAAAATCCAGTCTGCCAGATTTTGGTGGCTTCACAAGAATGACTAGTTCCGCTTCCATGGGGTGAAGGGGTGGGGAGAACGTCTGATGTGGAACCCGTTCCCTTCACTTCCCGGAGATCATATTCTCTATCCTTGGTTCATCATTTCTTTTAGCCTTTGTCGTCAAGTGCCTACTTTCTCTCACGAAAAGCCCAGGAGGGCTAGAACTGGTTCCATGAGGGTGAAGAAATCCAGAGCAAGGCAGCGCTGCGTGGGGTTTTCAGAGCACACAGTCCTCTGTGAATAATGAGTCCGCCTTTGAAACCACCCCATCCTCGGACATCTGTGGCACGGGGAGGGGCCTGGTGCCCTGCTTCGCCCGCTCCCCCACTGATAAAGGGCGTCCTGGAATCAGGACATGGCGCCCCTGGGAACCCATGGTGGGACATTCGTGCATCTGTGTGAGCCTTCCAGTTCCAAGGGCCCAAAGGACTAAAGACTCCTACCATCTCCCTTTGTCCTATTTGCATCAGCCAGTACGTTCACTGAGCCATGGCGGACACTTCCAAAGTCATTATTTAATGCTCTATTTTACAAGAAATGTTTCAAATCTTCTTTCTTCCCAGCACTGGGTTAGGATTCAAGACACCTGGGTTCTAGGCCTAGCCTCGCTTTCTGACCTCAGTGAGCCATGCTTTTGTGAGCTGGAGAATGGATGGAAATAATGATGCCTTCTTGGTCAACCTTCAAGGGCTTTGAAAAATCATGAGCCACTAAAGATGTGAGAAGCATTATTTAAGTTATTTCTTTTGAAGGGTGGCAGGATGACTTCGACCTAAGGACGATTTGGCTGAAGGCACTTGAAAAATGTCAGGTCCAAGAAGGGTGTTCTGCTCTCCCCTTCTTCTCCTGGAAGCAGGAAGAAAGAACCCCCCATGGATGACGTCCTCCTGTGCCCAGGGGAAAGTAATGTTCTCATCACCAAGGACGAAGAGTGGAAGCCGAGAGAATTCTATACTAACAGACCTTGTTAAAATAACCCCATCTTCCTTTAGCATGCTTTTATATTGAGTTATTTTTCCAAAATTTCCTCTTTCATCATCCTGGCATAAAAGCATATGGGTTTTGCCTTTTCTTTGGGTCTTCAGTCCTTATGAGGGCTCCGCATCACTAAAACTTACATGAAATGGCCCTGTGTGCTTTTCTCCTGCTGATCTGTCTTGTGTCAACTTAAGTCTCAAGTCTGGGTGCAAACCCTTGAGGGGAGAGCTACAGTGTTGCCTCCCCTGCCCTTCCGACCCTTCCTCTGGGAAGTTTGAGAACTTCCATTAGGCCAGCCTGCATCCTTCTTCCTCATACAGGCATGTCCATTTTTCCTTCCCTCTGGCCCCAGCCCTACATGGAAACTGTAGAAGTTAAAATAGGAACAGGCACCTGTGGGGCGAGACTGGCAAAGCCAAGTCTCCAAAGCCCCCTGGAGTACTGTTACCATAGTCCGTCTACCCTCGGTGCTCTGGTTCCTCCAGGCAAGATCAGATGCCTGATTTGTTTGAGGGAAGATCCATCAACCCAGCTCCTAGGGGTTGAGGTGGTAGCTGGCTTATGGGCATAAATGTCATCTGTGGGACAAGGCATCAGGTCCTGCTGGACTGGTCGTGTATGGAGATGCACATGACAGTCAGAAGGTGGCCTGGTGGACCCAGAAGCTGAGCAAGATGGTGGTGGAAGGTGGTTGGCTCAATTGTAAGTGTCCTCAGATGACCCTCCAGGACTCAGGCAGAGACGTGCCTTTCACCAGAAACCACGCCTAGCCTCCTAGTGACCGCAGCCAGCCTTCCTACTGTGACTTACCTTTCCTAAGGGACCCCCCACCCTTCCTACTGGTACCTTCTGTCTCAGGCCACACTTCAGAGCACAGGCTGTAGGGTCTGCTCTGTCCCTTTAAGATGACTCATCAGTGAATGGTTGATTCGTATACTTCTAGAGGACAATTTCACATTGTTCCGGGAAAACAATCCAGAATAGAAAGCGAAAGGTAATTGCTTATAAAATTCCAAGCTGTCAGGTAGTACTTAAAAATACAGGAAGGGGGATTTTGAGCATATTCTTAAAATTTTGACTTCACATTCATTTTGTCAGATTTTGTCTTGTTCTTCCTCCCCCCATCTTCACCTTGTCCTCCTCCTCTCCTCCTCCTCCTTCTTCCTTCCTCCTCCTCTCCTCCTCCTCTTACTCTCTTTCCTCCTCCTCTCCTCCTCCTCCTTCTCCCTTCCTCCTCCTCTCCTCCTCCTCTTACTCTCTTTCCTCCTCCTCTCCTCCTCCTCCTTCTTCCTTCCTCCTCCTCTCCTCCTCCTCTTACTCTCTTTCCTCCTCCTCTCCTCCCCTCCTTCTTCTCTTCCTTCTCTTCCTCTCCCTCCTCCCCTCCTTCTTCTCCTCATTCTCCACCCCCTCTTCCTCCTGCTCTTCTCTCTCTCCCTTTTTCCTCTTTGTTTGTATCACTGTGAAATCCTACAAGTGTTGCTCAAGGAGGACACACTCTGCTCTGGGCCCTTGGCCACCCACATGTCCCACCTTGGCAGCATCTCTTAGTTCACCTCAGATTATCTTACCTGGGACAGGACTAGTTGGAGGGGGTCCTAGAGTTACAGCCGCCTAACATCCAAGAATTTCTAATTCCCCTTCACTGAGCTAAGCGGGGAGAATATTTCCTGGCAGCTCTGCTCAGTTAAAGACATTTTCTGATAAACTGAAACTGTATTTTACTGGATTCTTCATCCATAAAATTAGGTGGTTAGACTAAATCATCACCAGGGGATTTCCGAGCTTGAAAGTGGTACAATTCCATGATTTTATGATGTGGTGTTGAGATTTTCAATTAAATTTTGCTCAATAAGGATTATCAAGCATCATCTTGACTTGTCACAAGAAAGGGGTGTTCCATCATACCCAAGCCAAGCTCAGCATCCAGGCTTATTTACTTCTTGCCAATATACTCAGTGTTTCCTTAAACCAAATAGTTTTCTACAAAATTTACGTGAAGGGATAGTTAGTAAAACTCAAAGTAATTAGGATGGCCTAAAGTCAATCTCACTGTTGCATTTTTTTTGCTCACCGACTTGAAAATAAATAAATCTTATTTGGAATGTATTCCATGCCAGGTCACAAGCTACAATGCAATTTTAAAATACACATAGTATTAAATCAGCATATTCCATATGATATTTATCTCTCCCAAGGAACTAGTCAAAGAGGCATGATTCTCAGATGTTGAACCATTGCCTGGCAACTAAAGTCCTTTTAGAATCAGTAACACTAGAAATAAATGGTTTACCTGTTGCAACAATATATTGGTATTTGTTTTGTGTCTTAAGTGGTTGCTTTCTCTTTCTATAAATTTAGCAAGAAGGGACCACCAAAATCACTTAACTCCTATTACATGGGTGTCACACGTGGATGAAATATGACTTATTTAAAGAAATTCAGCAATGAGCAGAGGGTGTTGGGTGGGATTCATCTCTGGTTCCCAAACTCAGCTGAAGGTCAGACTCTCCAGGGAAGCATCACAAAGTCCTGCTATCCAGACAGCAACCAATACCGAATGAATCCGCTCATGAAGGAAGTCAGGCTTCGGTGGTTTTAAGATTGGATGACTATCACTCCCATATCACAGGTAAGGAAACTGAGGCACAGAGAGGTTAATTAACACCGTGAGTATAAGCAAAGCCGGACTTCATACCAGGAGACCAAATTCCAGAGACTGTGTTGTTCATTGCAATGTCACACTGCTTCTTCTATGAACTCACAGAACAATCAGAAAATGCAAACCAGCAAAATGCCAAATAAGAACACTTCAAATCACACACATTCAGAGGCAACTGGTGTCATGTCTTATAGTAGGCCATTCCTGAATTATTTCCCTTCGGAGGGCATCTTAGGTTATATATGTAATTTGTTAGTATCACGGGTCTAGAGGATTCCAAGGTCTTGGCTAGTAACTAGATATGCATATAGGGATGTACCATATCTTATATCCTGTTTTGCACTGCACTTTCATAACCACATTATGCTATGGATACCTTTTATTGGGTGCATCTCTGCAACACCATTTGAAATAAACATAATGAAATTATTCTATATGATGTTGGGGCTTAAAAACATTTCTTTAATTCTTTGACATGATTTGCTTTTTTTTTATTATTATGTTATGCTAGTCACCATACAGATCATTAGTTTTTGATGCAGTGTTCCACGATTCATTGTTTGTGTATAACACCCAGTGCTCCATGCAATACATGCCCCCCTTAATACCCTTCACTGGGCTAGCCCATCCCCCAACCCCCCTCCCCTCTGAAGCCCTCAGTTTGTTTCCCAGAGTCCACAGTCTCTCATGGTTCATTCCCCCTTCTGATTACCCCCCCATCCTTCCCTTCATCCTCCTACCGATCTTCCTACTACTCCTTATATTCCACATATAAGTGAAACCATGATAATTGTCTTTCTCTGCTTGACTTACTTCACTTAGCATAATGTCCTCCAGTTCCACCCATGTTGATGCAAATAGTGGGTATTCATCCTTCCTGATGGGTGAGTAATATTCCATTGTATATATGGACCACATCTTCTTTATCCATTCGTCTGTTGAAGGGCATCTCGGCTCCTTCCACAGTTTGGCTATTGTGGACATTGCTGCTGTGAACATTGAGTGCATGTGTCTGTATTTTTGGAGTAAATACCCGGTAGTGCAATTGCTGGGTCATAGGGTAGCTCTATTTTTAACTTTTTAAGGGACCTCCACACTGTTTTCCAGAGTGGCTGTACCAACTTGCTTTCCCACCAACAGTATAAGAGGGTTCCCCTTTCTCCACATCCTCTCCAACATTTGTTGTTTCCTGCCTTGTCAATTTTTACCATTCTAATTGGTGTAAGGTGGTATCTCAATGTGGTTTTTGAATCTCCTTGATGGCTAATGGTGTTGAACATTTTTTTCATGTGTCTATTAGCCATTCATATGTCTTCATTGGAGAAGTGTCTGTTCATGTCTTCTGCCCATTTTTTTTTAAGATTTTATTTATTTATTTGACAGAGATAGAGACAGCCAGCGAGAGAGGGAACACAAGCAGGGGGAGTGGGAGAGGAAGAAGCAGGCTCATAGCGGAGGAGCCTGATGTGGGGCTCAATCCCAGAACGCTGGGATCATGCCCTGAGCCGAAGGCAGACGCTTAACCGCTGTGCCACCCAGGCGCCCCATTCTGCCCATTTTTTGACTTGATTATTTGTTTTTTGGGTGTTGAGTTTGAGAAGTTCTTTATAGATCTTAGATATCAGCCCTGTATCTGTAGTGTCATTTGCAATTATCTTCTCCCATTCTGTGGGTTGCCTCTTTGTTTTTGTTGACTGTTTCCTTTGCTGTGCAGAAGGTTTTTATCTTGATGAAGTCCCAAAAGTTCATTTTTGCTTTTGTTTCTCTTGCCTTTGGAGACGTGTCTTAAAAGAAGTTGCTGTGGCCAATGTCATAGAGGTCACTGCCTATGTTCTCCTCTAGGGTTTTGATGGATTCCTGGCTCACATTGAGGTCTTTCATCCATTTTGAGTTTATCTTTGTGTACGGTGTGAGAGAACAGTCAAGTTTCATTCTTCTGTATATAGCTGTCCAATTTTCCCAGCACCATTTATTAAAGAGACTGTCTTTTTTCCTGCTTTGTCAAAGATTAGTTGACCACAGAGTTGAGGGTCCATATCTGGGCTCTCTATTCTGTTCCATTGATCTATGTGTCTGTCTTGGGGCCAGTACCATGCTGTCTTGGTGATCACAACTTTGTAATATAGCTTGAAATCAGACAGCATGATGGATGCCCCCAGCTTTGCCTGTCTTTTTCAACATTTCTTTGGCAATTCAGGGTCTTTTCTGGTTCCATACAAATTTTAGGATTCTTTGTTCCCACACTTTGAAAAATGCCAGTGGTGTTTTGATCGGGATGGCATTGAAGGTATAGATTGCTCTGGGCAGCATAAACATTTTAACAATGTTTATTCTTCTGATCCATGAGCATGGAAAGTTTTTCCATCTTTTTGTGTCTTCTTCAATGTCTTTTATAAGTGTTCTATAGTTTCTGGAATGTAGATCCTTCACCTCTTTGGTTAGGTTTATTCCGAGGTATTTTATGGTTTTCGGTGCTGTTGTAAATGGAATCGATTCCCTAATTTCTCTTTCCACAGTTACACTGTTAGCTTTTAGGAAAGCAAGTGACTTCCGTGCATTGGTTTTGTATCATGCCACATTACTGAATTGCTGAATGAGTTCTAGTAATTTAGGGGTGGAGTCTTTTGGGTTTTCCACGTAAAGTGTCATGTCATCTATGAAGAGAGAGAGTTTGACTTCTTCTTTGCCAGTTTGAATACCTTTTATTTCTTTTTGTTGTCTGATTGCTGATGCTAGGACTAGAAGCTGCCTAATTGCCCTCTCCGCCCTCTGGGTGTGGCTGGACTCGGTGAATCCTTTCTGAAGGATAGAGTGTATTTGAAGTGATGGGGAGTGATCCCCAAGTTTGCATCATAAAAGGCATGGCAGCGTCCTCCATGTTCTGTCTTGGGTCGCTCTCCCCAGGGAAGCCAGCGATGTGGTCATCTGGCACGCAGGCAGTGGTAGGGAGAAGTCCATGTGACCACCTGACAATAACGAACATTGCTCTGCCAGGCATGTGAGTAGGGCGCCATGATGGGGACTCTTCCCTCTCCAGCCAGGGTTCTGGATGACTGCAACCCATGACATCTCAACTGCAACCTCTTGAAAGAGTCTGAAACAAAGCCCTGAGGTGAACTGCTCCTAGATTTCTGACCCTCAAGACTGCGTGGAAAAGTAAATGTTAGTTGTTTTAAGTTGCTAAACTTTGGAGTAATTATTTACTCAGGAATAAGTAACTGAGAGCAGTAGATAGGCCATGGCTTATTTAGCTAATCTATTATTGCAAACGTTTGGGTTGTTCCTAACTTTTGCTAGTGCCAAAGCACTGATATGAACAACACACAAATAGTCCTATCCTTAGGACAGAGCTCCATAGAAGGCTTCCTACATTAGCGTCTTCCATATGCATTAGGCCTTTTTACTCGTGCAAAAATCTCTCTGTAGAGAGATTTTAGCATTTTACATTCCCAACATGGAGGTGTGAGAATAACATCTTTCCACTTCCTCACTGTGGTCCGCAGAATAATGCCCCCCCACCAAGGATGTTCACATCCTAATTGCTGGACCCTGTGACTATGTGACAATACCTAGCAAAGGGGACCTCACACATGCGTGTAAGTTAGGGACTGTGAGATGGGGGAGTATCTGGCTTATTCATTCTCTATGGTCCTTGTCATCTTGAGTGGCCATTACAAAATTGCACAGACTTGGTGATTTAAACAATAGACATTTATATCTCTGGCAGCTGGAAGTCCAGGGTCCAGGCCCCAGCAGATTTGGCGTCTGGTGAGGGCCCGCTCCCTGGTTCACAAACGGTAGCTTCTTGTTGTGTCCTCCTGTGGCAGAGAGGAAGAGAGAACGCTGGCGTTTCTTCCTTTTCTTATAAGGACAATAGTCCCATCATGCAGGTTCTGCTCTCATGACCTCATTTAAACCTAATCACCTCCCCAAACCCCACTGCCAATTATTGTCACCCTGGAAGTTAGAGCTTCAATATACGGATTTGCAGAGGACACGAACATTCCATCTATACCATCAAAATGACCCAGGGTAATCACAAGAGTCCTTAGAAGTGGAGGAGACCATAGTGCTGCAAGGTGGCAAGGACTTCCCCACCGTCTTTGGAGGAAGGTGCCCTGAGCCGAGGAACGCAGGCATCTCAACACTGGAAGATGCAGGGAGGTGGGTTCTCCCCTGGAGCCTCCCGAAGGAACGCAGACCTGCAGACACCTTGACTGTCGCCCAGTGAGGCCTGTTCTAAACTTCTGAATTCCTGACCTGTAAGATGGTAAATCCATGTTGTTTTCAGCCACTAAATGTGTGTCAATTTGTTATAGCAGCCGTAGAAAACTAGTACACTCACCAAAACCAGGTCTTAGAATTTCTTCATGTTCAACTTTGATAGGCAAAAATAGCTGTTCCCTTTTGTCTTGATTGACAAATTGTCTTGAATTTCTTGCCCAATGACTGTTACTTTGCTATTGCGTTGAAGTACTAGGAACATCTCTTCCGCACTGAGTTCTTCACACCTCTTCCTGTCTTGTATCTGCCTGCCTAATGGTCCTCCATGGTGCATTTTGTTGAGAGCAACATGTCCATGACCTTTGGAACAGTTTTGGTTGTTGCTTGTTTGGACTCTTTAAGGTCATTTTTGATTCGAAGTCTCCTTTTCAATGAGTGTGTATTGCAGAAAATGAGATGAGCCAGAATTTAAAACCAGACTTTGCCTTTCATTAAGCGTCTCTTCTTTTGTTGAAATGTTGACGTTCTGTCTCTAACGTTGTTATGTGGTGTTGGGGAAACAGAACAAAACAATCCCACACCCTCTGCAGCAACACAGAGAAGAGGGAGAAGGGATGCGCTATCACAGAGCAGTTTAGTACCAAATGTACGGGCATCCGAGGCAGCACAGTTGTGACAACAAAGTCTGGACAGAATTGCATAGATGTTTATACAGTGACGTAAGAGGAAGAACAGTGAAATCTCCTCTTATCTCTTGGAGAGATGGAAGAATGGGTCTTGGGAGGGTCTCCTCTAGAGAGACCTCTGAGCTGGGTCAGAGTCCCAGGTTACAGCCCACGGGGCAGGAGACCTTGCACTGTAAAATCAGAAGCTTGCCCTCTTATTGGCCTATTGCTTTTTCAAAGACACAGGCTACACAGGGTGAGAGAGGCCACGACTCGCCACCTCAAAGAAAATGGTATCCTGCATGTTTCTTTATGATGGAAGTGTTGATTTTCTCATTACTGCCTGAAAACCCACCTTTCTCTTTCCAGATTTATGCCACCACCCAGCTTCAATACACCTGATCCTTGAATAAAATGAACAGTGATAGATCAATGAGTGTTGAAAGTCACCGGGGTCCCTAAATTTCTTATTGATCTCCGGATAACTACTCTCTGAGTGGGACTTTCTTAGCAACTCTTCTATACTCAAGCCTATATTTTTCTTGAGAGGAACTTTAGAATGACCTCTATGTAATAGAGTCTGGGTTCAATTTTAATTTGGCTGAAAGTGGTAAATATTTGCTAACAGACTTGGGGTGAATAATTAATTAGTAAAAGACTGCTATGTGCTGACAATTTATGTGACCTAACTAATAGTTTAGATCCAATAAAGTCTTAGTGAAAGCAATCCTTTCTAACCTGATTGTTGAAAATTTAAGATATCTACAAAACTGCTGTTTAAAAAAATAACAAAGTGTGATTTCCTTTTAAAAATTTATTCCTATTTCACTGGTTTATATGAAGATGCTCTTCTTTCTGTTTTGTTGCCTTAGTCCAAACAGCTATCCATCAAAACATAGTAAAACTGGGATTAGACAGATTCCGATTTTCTCCCTTTTGGTACTTGACCACGTTTCTGCTACAATATTGTTTAAAAGAAGCTAGGTTTTATTTTATTCTTCCAATGGGTAAAGGTTGTACGACCCGGAAGTCCAATTATTTTTTTAACAGCTTTATGGACGTCTAATTTACATACCATTAAATTCACCCATTTAAAGTGTAGCATTCAGTGATTTTTAGAAAATATACAGAGTTGTGAAACCATTTACCACAATCCTGTTTTAGAATCACAAAAGGATCTACTGCCTTTTGGCAGTCTTTCCACATTTCCACCGCCAACCCTGTACAGCCAGGAATCTGCTTTCCATCCCTACTGGTTTGCTTTTCCTTGGATATTTCATATACAGGGGGAGTCCTATATGATGTGGTCTTATGTGACTGGCTCCTTTCAGTTAGAATCATGTTTTTAAGGTTCATCCACACTGTAGCATGTATATGTGGTTCATTTTTTAAAAAAGATTTTTAATTTATTCGTTTGAGAGAAAGAGAACAGGAACAGGGGGAGGGGCAGAGGGAGAAGGAGAAGCAGGCTTCCCGCTGAGCAGAGAGCCCGAAGACCTGGGGCTCCATCCCAGGACCCAGGGATCACGCGACCTGAGCCAAAGAAGATGCTTAACTGACTGAGCCACCCAGGTCTCCCTTTCGTTCATTTTTTTTTTATTCCCAAATAATGTTCTAACATATGAATACTGCATATTTTGCTTATCCAATCACCAGTTGATGTCCGCTGGATTGGTTCCACTTTTTTGTTATTAGGAAGAAAGCTGCAATGAGCATTCTCAGGCAAGTGAACATGTATTTTTTATTTCTCTTGGGTAGATTCCTTGGGTTGAGATCACCAGGTCTTATGATAAATTGATGCCTCACTTTTAAAGAAACTGCCAGACTTTTGCAAAATGATAGGAACATTTATATTCCCATCAGTAATATAGGAGAGGTTCAAGCTTTCCACCTCCTTGCCAACATTTGTTCTTGTGTGCTGTTTAGTTTGGAGTCGTTCTAGGGGACGTGCGGCGGTTTTCATTGTGGTGTTCATTTTCATCTCCCTGATGACTAATGATGGTTAAGCATCTTTATATGAGATTGTTAGCACTGGTATGTCTTCTCTGATGAACTATGCATTCAGTTATATTTATATAGTGTTAGATATGCAATACTTTAATAGCAGATCCTATCATCCAGATCTTTAAAATTTCTTTGATTATATTTGAATGAACATTTCCTATGTGCCACTGGTGGGGCTATTTGCTCTGTAACATTAAATGAGCACCTTGTAGGTGGAATGTGCTGACCTGGTTGATTTGTCACATACTTTAAAAAAAAAATCACTAAGCTCTTGAGGGCTTTATGGCAATCATCACATCAAAAGCTAGGTGACTCATGAGTGTTGAACACTTTAAGAGATCCTTATACCTAGCATTTTGGTGGTTTGAAGGAAGGAAAAAATCTCTTCCATTTCAATAGGAGAGAGGAGCTTGTAGGGGAGGCAGTATTTGGATTCCATTTGCAGAAAAGGTGAAAGTTCAGATGTACGGAAAGGGGAGACAGAAAGAAAGTATATTTCAGGTTGAGCAAGTGGCAAACGCCTGGGGTGGAGAGAAAACACTGTGCATGATGAACAAACATAAATAGTTTCATGTAGCTGAGCTACATAATACAGGAAGGGAAGTCCTAAGACAATGAGACAGGATGTGATCTTGAAGTATGTTGAAATGCTAGGCGAAGGAGCGTGTATTTTCTTAAGAATGGGGAGAAATTCATTTTCAGCAATTGAGGGTCATTATTAAAGCTGTTTTCTGGAATGTTATTCTATAATGTACATATAAAGGGAGCATTGATGGGAAATAATAAAGAAACTAGTGAAAAGTGAGGTTGTAGCTACTGAAGGCGCAGAACTTGGCAGGTGGTAAGAAAGCCAAAGAAGGCCCTGTGGTTTCGAGTACTGGCTCAGAAGGTGAGTTACAGAGGGAGACACCATTAATAAAGGTTTGAGAAAACAGGGAGGGAGGTGATGAGTTAGCTTGGAGCTCCCAGCTGAAGGTGCTGCTGGATCACCAAGCCTCTGGGAGTGATGTGGAGACCATGGAACCACAGTTCAGCAAAGCCATCACCAGGCTGGAGACCTTCCGGAGAGGAAGTCATGGAGCCATGAGATCAGGAGACGATGCTTACCTGTTGAGCAGACCCCCGGCTTTCCCTTTACCTGGAGTCCAACACTCCACTGACACCAGACATTTCTATTACTTTTTGCCAGCATCGTAAACTCTAGGACATCTTTCTAATTTTCGTGATAATTTTCCTCTCTACTTTTTCCCCTGATTTCATTCGTGGGGGATTTGAGATAACCCTTCCAACACCATTCGCTAGCATTTCCCTGACCTTGTCCATTCAAATGTCTGTTCCGTTGCCCACTGAGCACAGCACCTAGGACTTTTATCATATGTATTTTATTCTACTCACGACAGCTTTTCCAGGACACAATCTTCTAATATCTCTTGGGTCCACGTAATCAAACTAAAATTCTCCTTGGTCTGTCAGCATTTGAAATATAGCCATTTGCCTTAAAACATTCATTGTCATTCACCCCAGATACAATGATGAGCATCCATGAGTATACTCCTATTTAAGGGTCTACTGTGCGCCAAGAACAGTGCTCCTTCTTTTTTTTCATAAACGTGGCCTCCTTTGCTCCTTCTCTCCTCATAACAATTCAGTGAACACATGGTGTGAATGCATTTCGCGACACGGTAACGGAGACCCGATGTTACAGGGTATCGCTTACTGAAATTGATTCTGGCTTCAAGGTAGGATACGATCCCGTATAATCCTTAGTGAAACCTTGAGAAATCAAAGGGGGAAATAGCCTTGGGGAGTCACTGTGATGAGTCCCCGCAGAACCCAATCCAGCCGGTGATGTAGTTCTGAGCACACAGAGATGAATTTTCGGTTGGCATTTGCTTTCTCAGGCTTTAATCCATTCCAGGCAGTTCTTTTTTAGGGTTTACTATGTCACTGAGTGTAAAATGCATTTTATTTTTTAGGGAATTTGCTAAAAGAAGCTAGATAAGCCATGCCAAAAGCCTCTCCACAACAGCCTGGAAGTTCCATGAAAGTATGTCATTAAGCACATGTTCCAGAAAGATTTTTGTCTCTCGTTTTGCCCTCAGCGGTATATATTCTGAAGTAAAGCATCATCACTGACTTGTGCATTTGATGTTAACATACTGGAAATAATGACAAGAACTATGACATGCCGAAGGCAAGGTTGGAACTGGCCAATGTGAACAAACACCATAGAATCTCTCTTCCCAAATCCAGTTCCTCGCTGATCCCGAGGGCGTTCGTTTTCCACCTCGGCTCAATGAGCAATGCTTCCAATTGTCTCCACATGACAGCGATGCCACGCTCTTTCAGGACAAACGCCCAAGGGAACAGTTCCTCATATTAACAGAGGTCCTTTATCAACGGGACATAGAAGCAACCCATCCTCTGTTGCGAGGGCAGGACGCCCAATTCAAGCTCAAATTTAAAAGCAGGGATTTAGTGGTTTCCACAAATAAATCCCTCGGTAGGTCTAGATTGGGATAAAATTTGAGCCCACAACCCAAAATAGGTCACCAGAGCCCCAGTGCTTCTGTCTTCTGTCATGGTGACTCCATGTCAGCCTCTTGCCTGCAGGTCCAACCCGCCTTTTCAGTGGATTTCCCATACTCTCGCCTCCCCAGATCTAGAAAGTTCCCCTCTAGTCATTACTACAGATGAGAGAGGAGGTTTCTCTGTCCAGAAACCCCCAAATTATCTTCACAACTCTCTTGCCTGTAGGCAGGCTGTGTTCCCATCTAGGAGCCAACCCCTGTGGCCAGAGCTGAGGGCTTTGCTTGTTGACTGCCCCCCTTGGCACCCAGCGCTGGACCTGGGGTGGGTGGGCACAACGCCAAACACACAGATGAAATGGGGAGTGTCTGCTCCCTCCAGATCAAATAGCAGTGCTGTACCAGGAGCATAGAGAAGGGCGGTGAGGCAAAAAGGACAGGCAGACACCGAAAGGGAACCCATTCACCTCTGTGGCTGAACAAATGCCATGAGAATGCAGAGAATGGGGGACGAGCCTGAAGGGATACTTGTACCTTCAGAGTGACACTTCATTAATAGGATTTCAATTTGGAAATCCTTCTAAAAAGGAGTTAGTGTAGATGTACCAGATTATGAACCTCAACACCGGAACATTCTCTACCATCATCTTTATCTGTTAAAGGCCCAGTAGAATGTCACATCATTCATTCAGTCTTCAGATGTTTGTTAACCTTGTGTGAAGTCCTGGAAATAGCATGGTAGAATAGACGTGACATTGTCCCCCGGGGACTCATTCTGTCATAGGCAGCCAGATGCAGAAACACATGGTGATGGCAGTGAGCTCTCTGCTAGACCCACCTCTACCAAAACTGCTGCTGTCAGACCTACCTCTGCTAGACCTTTCTCTGCTAGTCTGGCCTCCACTAGACTCATCTCCACCAGACATCACCGGCCAGGCCCAGCTCTAGTAGACCTCCCCGGACTGGACCTTCCTCTACTAGGTCTACTAAAGGTAAAGACAAGGTGTTCAAGGAGCACAGAGTTGGAAGAAGAAAAGCAACATCTGTTCTGAGTCAGCCATTTAGTAGACAAGTCACACCTTCTTTTTTTTTTTTTTTTACTCTGTCTCCCATCAGTCATATTAGAGAGTGAAGTTATCTCCATTTTGCACAAAGACTAAGTAGAAGGAGATTAAGAAACTTGGCCAAATATACACAGCTGGTAAGAAGCAGGGGGATGGGAAAGCCAGTTGCACTGGTTTCTATAGCTCAGGGGGTTGGGCAGGTAGATGGGGGGAAGGGAATTCAGGACGGGCTGGGAAAGGGAGGATGGCTTTGGCTGCCTAACAGTGGTGGGAGACCAGGTCACGTCAGCGACATCCAGAAGCAGGTGAGTGGCTGAGGGTGGCCACTTTGACTGCAGTATGGAAGGTGAATTATTTGGAAGCACCTCCGAGGCAAGGAAACCATGAATATTTTCAATCTCTAATTACTAATATTTTCAAAACTCAATTAAGACACGATAACCTTAAAATAATCTTCTAAAATGCATATAACTATATACTCCCCGAAGCCTTATTTTTCCACATCTCAACACTTTAAAAACAAAAGTTAACCACCTTGATATTCCTTAAAATGACTTAGTAGAAAATAGCCTGCAGGAGCTCTTTTCCAAGGCTGAAGCTTCAGGCTTTGAGCTCCATTCCATCGCCAGCATTTCAGTGCTTTATAACCATATTTTGAAATTGCAGACCATACCGTCTTATTACGTCTTTCTTTTCCTTCACATGAAGGAGAAAACAAAGAAATCCCCTCCTCACTCCCTCCAGTTACACTATTTAGGAATCTGCCTAATCCTGGAGACCATAAGTCAACAGCTTTTTAACTAAGCAGTTTGTTTTCTGTTCCAAGCAACTGAACCTTAAAAATTCTTTCCTTCACCTTTTTAGATTTCCTCATCCTCGTCCTAACAATCCTCGGAGAAAAACCAAACCAAACAAACAAAAACCAAGAGAGACTTCAGAGTCCAAGTCAAGCCCTGCCAAGATCTTCCAAACAGGGAAAATCATGGCAACTCGTCTGCTTGTCCCTTCCTTCCCCATCAATGTCTGGTTCCTGTTGGCTGATGTAGGGTCAGGCATCACGGCACCATATCTGGCTCTTTGCCCTCTTTTTAAAACCAATTTTCTTGATGAAAGTATTGATTTTTCTCTTTATCGTGGCAGCACGTCCTCCCTAGGTCAGAAAGCCAATGTGGGGATCGTCAGCATGGCTGAGGACATCCTTTCCAAATTCAGTCCACTGAGTCCTTGGAAAGGTGGTCACAATTTAAAATTCCACTTATCACCTGATTACCCATAGACCCTTATTCTAACAGGTGAACCACAGCGCAGTTCTGGATACCAGGGATTCGTCTGAATTCAGAACAAGTGTCTATGATTCACAGGACAGGCTTGCCCTGGAGGGTGATTGCAAGTCTGCACCAGGGAGGGCTGGGATGAATATTCTCAGAGTCTTCCTTCTATACGCACATTGTTTATACCCACAGCCCAAAGTCTGTGAACTGATGCAGTTCTGAGAATTGAGCATGAGTGAGTGAGTGCCTTCTACCGCAGCCCCTGGAAGCAGGCACCAGCTTGTCAGAGAGAAGCATTTGCATTTACATTGATGAAATGTGACTCCCTGAGCTGTCTGGCTCTAACGGATGAGCCACTACCAAAAATCCCTAAAGGTGAAATCATTCTCGATTGTTCTGGCCCCGCTGCTGATGTGAGAGGCCTTGCCATCTACAACACTGGTGGTTACGTGTCACTCTTGGCTCCGCCACTTGGAGTCCTAACACCCTCAATGCAATCAGGGAGTCCATTTCAATGGGAGCACCCCTGCCACCCCACCCATATCTCTGGCCGTCAGAGAAAAGCTTCTAAAGACCTTTTTTAAATGCTGAACTCCCCACTCCAATATATTTCTCAAGACCTTTCCAGAGGAATTATCCTCTGGGACCATTGGTAGGATATAATGAGGGCACGTGGGCAAACCACACATGATTATCCATTGCAACATTCCTAAAACATTTTGATTTTATATTATATGAAGAATTTTCTGGCAACTGACATTTTAGTGTTTGTGGACCACTGTTGAGTCCAGTATTTAGATACTTAAACAAGAACATTCTTAGAATCATTTCTTCTACTCAGATCACCACAGTGACTCCAGAGTTTCTGGAAAAGCCTCCTTTAGGATTCAGTACAATCCTATATACAATTTAGCAAACACTGTAATATGATAGGACAAGAGACGAAATGCAGTTTGGGTCCTCCATCATCCTAGCTCAGCAGCTACAAGAGAAAGGACATTCTCTTAGCACAGACACCAAAATCTATGAGTTTCCCCAGCACTTAAGGATTTGGGTTTCTTGTCCTTTGCCTCCGGATATAAATGATCAGCCCTCTGACCCCGGCTGTCTTCAAATCCATTATGCCCCTGATTCAGCTCTCCAGGAGCAGTCACTAGCCCTGCCTGGTCCTCAGTGGACCCTGCATTCTAGGTGACACACAGTTCATTTACTGAACTGTTTTGTCCCTGCATGGCCTGGGTGGCTGAATCCATGCCTGTGATACAGTGACATAATGAGAAATACACATATTTTGGTCTTTGTGCCTGGACCCTTCACCCGTTGTGATTTCCAAGGGGACAGCAGAATCTTTTGTTACAGTATTTGGTTTTTGTGCTCAGTTGCCAAAGTACTTCCAGAATGATAAAGGCGAAAGACGTGACTTTTGTTATTTATGTCAAGCCCCTCCCAATCACACCTGAGTTTATGCTGAGGTGACTTTTGGAAAGCCGGTAAGGGTGCGGGCTGGTGAACCAACCAAGTGATTAGAGGGTTGGAATCTCCAGCCCTACCCCTCACATTCCAGGGAGGGGAGAAGGCTGGAGGCTGCATCAGCCACTGGTGGTCAATGATTGCCTTCATCATGCCTACATAAGAGAGCCTCCATAAACCTCCTAAATAAAGGGCTTCGGGGAACTTCTGGGTTGGCGAACGCATCCATGTGGTGGGAGAGCGGTGGGCCCGAGCTCCACTGGGACAGGAACTCTTGTGACTGGGACTCGTCTGCCCCTCACCCTGTGTACTTCACCTTCCGGCTCTTCAACTGTATCCTTTAGATAAATATCTTTTATAATAAGTCAATAAACTTGTTTCCCCCAATGCTGTGATCTCTTGTAGCAAATCATGAACTCTGAGGGGGTGTTGTGGGGACCCCGATGTACAGCCAGGGAGTCAGAAGCCCAGGTGACTGAAGCGTGGACGGTCCTGGGGGACTGAGCCCGTAACCTGCGGGGTCTGCGCTGACTCTGGTGAGCTGGACTGGAGCGGAACCGCAGGAGACGCGGCTGGCGTCTGGGGAGCTGGAGAACTCGTTGGTGTGGGGAAGATCTCACGCATTTTGTGTCAGAAGTGTTCTGTGAGGGGAGAAAGCTAGAGTGTTCCCCTTTAATATCCTCTTGATGCATGTCGTGTTCAGGTAAACAACCCCAAACGCCCCAAAGTTCCCTAGAGTCTACTGGCTGAACAACCGACCTTTGGTACCAATTTCTGATTCAGTCGTGGTTGTTGGTTCCAACCCACAGTAACCTTGAAAGTTTTGAGAAGGAAATGAGTTTTGGAGCCCTACTTTGTGCTTGAAGAAGGGGCAGGGGCAACTGGAGCTGTGCAGCCAGCATCCCTCAACACCGGTCAGTGGAGGCACCACTGACTCCACCCCCGCCCGCCGGGCGCCCTCGCTGTGGCCCAGCGCCACCAACGCTGGCCATGGGAGGCTGCTGGTGACGCTGGCGGCCCCGGGACTACACGTCCCTGCTTCCATTTCTAGCGGCTGACATTCCTCCTCTGCCTCCCAGCGTATTTGCATCGCCAGGCACTAGTCGGCAAGGGCCGCCGTCACACGGTGCCGAGAGTGGGCGGCATACACCACAGAAGTTTACCTAAAGGCCAGAAGTCCGAGATCGAGGTGTTGTCAGGGTTGGCTCTTTTGAGGGCTGTGAGGGAGACTCTGCTCTGGAACTCTCTGCTTGGTTGTAGGCTGTCTTCTCCTTGCATCTGTTCACGGTGTCTTCCCTCTGCATCCAAATCTCCCCTTTTTATACAGACACAGTCTCATTGCGTGAGGGCCACCCAATGACCTCATTTTAACTTGATCATCTCTGTAAAGACCTTATCTTCAAGTGAGGTCACATTCTGAGATACTGGGGGCTAGGACTCCAGCATACGAATTTCGAGGGGACGCAATTCAGCCCATAACACTAGTTCCCTATAGGACGTGTCAAACAGCCATATGTCATCCCTGGAGTGTTCCCCACTCTGCGGAAGGTGGAGTGGAGAAAGGGTGATCTACACTTTGGGTCTCCTTGGGTGGAAGTCTGACTTTGCTTTCCACAAAACTCGCACAGTGAGGCATTCCCCCACCAAGGGCAGCGGTCAAGATCCCAGATGGCTGAAGTTTTATGTGCGTGTGTGCGTGCTAGATTGTGTGTGAGTGTGAGCACATGTGCATGTGTGAGTGTGTGTTGCAGTGTGTGTGCGTGCACATATGTGACTCTCCATGTGTGATTGGGTGTGAGTGTGTGAGTACACGTGTGTTAAAGAGTGTGCACAAGTGAGTGTATGTGCATGTTAGAGTGTGAGTGTGTAGGCTAGAGTGTGGGTGCACATGTGGGTGTGAGTGTGTGCTGGAGTATGTGTGTGTGTGCATGTGCGTGTGTGTGCGTGCTAGAGTGTGACTTGTGCACGTGTGTGCAGCACAGCCCATCCCAGCTCTCACATGCGTGGCTACCATCTAAGGGAAGGCTCTGAAGTAAGATTCTGGATGGTGAAAATACCCTCGTAACCCAGGCATCCTGAAGTTGCTTTTCGCCGACAGTTGGTAAAATCAGAGATACACGGGAATAAGATTTACGAAGCCACTGAGCATACAGCTATTAAAATAGAGAGAGTAAAGCAACATTGCCTAATAAAATGTGTGCTTGACAATGAAAAGTGTGAGCCGACCTTAGGGAAGCTTCATAAATGTCATATTATTTTTTGTAACTGTACCATCAGTAACCCACATTTATTGTGGTCCTAATACCTTTAAGGAAAAGCGTATTAGGCCTTTTTATGTGTCTGGTGTTTCTGGCAATCTCAGCCTGTGCTGGGTAGTCTAGAAGGAATCCAGCCCCCTGGAGAGTTCTCAAATTGCTAACATGGTTTTTTCAAAAATATCGGTAACATTATGATTCCAAGGAAAGCATTATTTTGCCAAAAACAATACTGTGGTTCGTCATTTCTTCAGGAAGCTGGTGTTTTGTGCACAGCCCTGCAAGCCTTGCGTCGGGTTGGGAAGGAGAGTTACCAGAGCAGGGAGGCAATGCCACACCAGCGTCCTCTCGCCAGTGCTTTCCTCAGAAATGTACCTGACGCATGACAAAAACAAGCACCGGACAACACGCACCGAAAGTCAGCCACGTGTCCAGGTCAGAATAAATAACAGAAATAAGCCTGGAAATGTAGAGCTGGCCCAGGAAGGCTTGCAGAAGTTTTGAGCTGGATGGAAAAAAAAAAAAAATGACAGTCATTGATTAAAAGGGAATTGAGATTGAGGGCAGGGAGAGGCAGGGCTTTGTTAGGATAAGTCCCTTTGTGACCACTGCAAATCCCACCTGCCCCCGAGTCTTAAAAAAGCACCTTCTCAGGCTCTTCCTGACATAAGCTAAACAAAATCCCAAAATACCTTTCTATATTTACAGATTTCATAACCCGGTCGTTGCCCAGACAAACACTGACCACCCGTGGGGAATCAGCAAGCACTGCTTTTCGACACGACTGGGCAGAATCCCGTTCTTGGCCATTGCCTCCCAGAAATGCCTTCCTCGTGGCCTCCGGCGAGCGGCACGCAGGCCACCTTCTCAGGGTCCCAAACGTGGCAGGAACTGTTTAGGTGGCAACCGAACCAATCTGGAGAACCCTAACGTGGGTCAGTCATTTAAGACTGGCTTCACACCCTTCGGTAAACACCAACACCCCCAACTCTAAGACAGATACAGATATACATGCGGGAACAGACGTAAACATGTTTTTCCCTGAGATTGTTGTGTTTCCTGTGTCCAGCCAAGCCAGAAATACCGCAAGAGCAGCCTTGCTCAGGGTAGTTTTCCACTTCCTGGCTGGGGCTCGGCCAAAACGTAGAAAAGCAGCAATGAGCAACAATAAAGGCTGGGCCCCCTCCAGGTCTCAGACTGTTCTCACCAGGGTCACTCGCAGGGACGGTCACAGCCCCTGTGTCACGTCAGTGAGAGCCGCTGCGGAAAAGGACATCAGGGAAGGCATAGCCCTTCTTCTCGCATCTCAGGTCCCACGTCGCTACAATCGTGGGTTTGGTGGGTGTCTAAGTCTGAACCATGCATTCTGGGTAAACTGAAGTCCAGGTCCAGAGAACCGTACCCAAGACAGTAGCTGTGCTCATCGGGGAAAGAGGCAGGGCTCCTGCTTGGTGCTCAGGCTGCTGTCCCCTCCTGCACTGAGCTCGCGGCCAAAGCCCTCGAGAACCCTTTGGAGGGCATGCAGAGCCCACACACTGGCTTCATCACCCTCCTCTCAGCCCCCCCAGTGCAAGGCACGGGACAGGAGCTGCACGGGCTCCGTTTCCACACACCACGAGGGACTCAGCCCCCTGGAAGGGATGCATTTGAAGGAGACAACCATGCCGGCCTATCCTTTCCCGATGCCTTGGAAATTCAGAGTTTGGGAACAGCAGCACATGTTTCAACACATCTCTGTTTTTCTATTATTATCATGCCATGCAGTCCTGATGAGCTTACCACGAGCTCCGACGTCCGGTCTGTGAGACGATGGTCATAATGGAACCGCACCCATGCCGGTGAAACGCTTAGCATGGTGCCTGCTCGTCAGCACTGCTGGTATTCAACCATTAGCATGAGGTCCGTGTTGCAAGTCATTGGTATTTTTCCATGGATAGCATTTTCTGATAGACAATGAGGAATAAATCAAGGGTATCAATGCAGCGTGCACAATTAGGAATAAGCAAGAAGGGCCCATCATCCTGAGTTCACAGGAGACAAGGGGAGAGCCATCCGTAGGAGGAGTGGGTAGGGTTCCCTTTGCCTTTGTTCAGCTCTGGGCACCTTCTGGAGAATCTAGAATTCCTGCAGTCCATAAATGACTTCCCCAGAAATCTGTCCTTAAGTACATACTTTTGGATTTGTGGCATTTAAAAGAGAATTATTACAAAAAGTGGGGTCTGGAAACCAGTCTTTTTAACACATGTGAGTGCTCAAGAAAAAAAAAAAAGCCACTTACTCTCGGCAATCTTAAGAGCTGGAAGGTAGATATTTTCAAAGTCAAACAAAAGAAAATAAGTCACTGAAACGTAATATTACTGTATTTGAGGGTCCTCTCTTATTGCAGAGACCAAAATGCCAGCTTTGAGCAGAAGAAAAGCCGCCCGTCAGCGGAGTAATCCACACCGGGCTGAAAAAGTCTCATTCTTTCTCGCATAAAATTCTAGAACAGATGATTAATACACCTAAGAACTGAGTTAGATCAATTAATTTGGCTAATTTGAAATAATACGGCATTTTGACAGCACAGTTTAGTCTCGGCTCAGTGGTGGGAAACAGGCTTGAAGAGACCCTGCCCCGAGTGTTTCAGCCTCTGTATCATTTTAGCTCCATGTTGATCTCATCAGTAATTCCAATCACAGGAGGAAGGAGGAAAAAAATACATTTCCTCCGTTCATGGTCAATAATTCCGTGCCCATGTGGACACGAGTGCTCTTCCCTTCTCACCAGGGGCTGGAATGCTTCCATCTGATAATGGATGATAATGGATGGATGGGTGGGTCTCTAGACTGCTTGCTGTCCTCGGGGGACGCGGCGGGGCTGGTGGCTCCAAGGATGGGAGCGTGTCACGCATAGCACAGCCCTCCGCCTCAGGAGCACGGCTGCCTGAACGCGGGTGGCTAAGCGAGTTTATCTGTGGCCAAAAGGACTGTTGCGGCTGTGTCCTTCAGTGTCGCCTGAACGCCAAGCAGGGACCCTGTCATGCTCTGGGAACAGGAAGCGGGGCTTGCACCCCAGCCTCACCTGGTGACCCCGGGGGGTGGGGGGAGACAATATGGGGAACCGGGGGCTTATTAGAGGAGGAAAAACAGTCCAGGGGTGGGAGCTGTCAGGGGAGGAGGGGACTTTGCGGAAGGGGACAGGCGGCCAGAGGGACACAGCCAGGGTGCCTGCTGGCGCGCAGCTGTACTTTAGGCAATGGCCCCTGTCCTGTCCTCCCAAAAGTCTGAGCGGAGCCTGCAGGAGCAACACCGGCTCTCTGCGCCCTGGGGGCGGCTCTCAGAGCTGCTCCGCCTGCTACTTTTGTTTCACCCTGTTCTGCATGTGTTTAGAGTGGGCAGTTGTAAGTTATAATACTTAACACTTGATGTCCCAAATATCACCGGCCCACTCTCCTTTTTACCCGAGGACACGGAGGCCCAAGGGTTGAATGGCCCCACAGAGAGACAGTCGGGTTAATGGTGAACTCAAGAGTACAGCGCCGTCTCCCCAAGCTGGGCTGATACCCTGCAGGTGTTTGCTGGGGATGGGTGTTTATTGGGGGAAACAGGGCAAGACTGGCAAGAGCAGCGTCGCAGCCAGGACCAACGCCAGAAAGTGCAAGGTGCTGGGCATCCGGAGAGGCAGGACCTGCTCAGAGACGGAGGGGCACATGTGGAACCCCACACTCTCCGCGGGAGCCTGGCCCTTGGATGTGCCCCAGTTCCCTCACTCTGAGCTCGTCCCCCAGAATGAGCACCTTCCATCCTGCTTCCCGCACACTCCCCGTCTCAGCCTCCTCCTACATGATGCCCAAATGGCTTTCATGCGTGGGGTTAGCACCCCCGTCTGCAAATGCTGCAGCCGTTCTGAACAAGCTGTAGGGATGCTGAGGACTCCGGATTTGTTTCCTGTGTTTATATTCCGTGTTCTTTGATCTCACGGTGACCAATCCTCCCTTCTGTACGTGAGCACTGCCTTTGCGGCCCTTCGGGCTTGAGGAAATAATTGTCCTAACGTCTCCTCCTGCAGGTCGGTCAGATTAACCCCTTCCCATGCCCGTTCCCAGCCGACCACTGCCCCGTGGCCCTGATCAGCGCCTTGCGTGGCTCCCCAGCACCCCACAGAGTCAAGCCTCTTCTGCTGGCGCTCAGGCCCGTGCAATGTGTGACTGTCAGCCGGTGTCCCGAGGCAGTGACAGCCGTCCTGGCCAGTGGGGGCTTCCGTGAGCTCTCCCCGCAGACAGCCTGACTGGATGCTACCAGGCCAACGGGGTCCAGCCCCTCCAAGGGTGCCACACACTCACTCTTCACCGGATCTTATCATCTTTTCCCTCTCAAGCGTCAGACACTGAGGAGCCCCCAGAGGGTGAGAACAAACAGGTGATGGCAAGACAGGGTGAGGACAGGGGTGAGTGCAAGGGAATATGGGGTAAATGAAGCCGGAGGAGCGTGCAAACTGTATCCGAGACTTATCAAACTCCAAATGCCACACTGCTCGTGAGGCTCAAAGGGACTGGAAGGAGTGAGGAAGACAGGAGCAGAGCAGGACAGAGGTGAGAAGGTCCACATCGTGGGCTGTGAGCAGCCAGAGTGCCCAGATACCCGGGTTACTGGGTGCTGTATTAGTCAGGGCTCCCCAAAGAGACAGAACCGTTAGCATCTGTGTGTGTGCGTGTGCGTGTGCGTGGGTGTGTACAGAGAAAGATTTAAGTAAGTGGTTCATGTGCTTATGAAGGCTTGACAAGACCAAAATCTGGGGCATGTCGACAGGCTGGAGGCTCAGAGAAGACTAATATTTCAGCTCAAGTCTGAAGGCCATCTGCTGGCAGAATTCCCTCCTGCTCAGCTTGGGGGAAGTCAGTCTTTTTTTTTTTTTTTGGTTCTTCTAAGGCCTTCAACTGATTGGATGAGGCCCACCCACATTATGAACAATGATCTGCTCTACTAGAAGTCTACTGACTTATTTTATTTTTTATTAAGTTTTAATTTTAATTTCAGTGTGTTAACACACAGTGTTATATTAGCTTCAGGTGTGCAATGTAGTGATTCAACACTCTGTGCATTACTTGGTGCTTAGAAGATGAGTGAGCTTTTCATCTGCTTCATCTGTTCCGCCCATCCCCCCCCCCCCCCGGGCCCCCCGGTGACCAGCAGAGTTAAGAGTCTATTTTTTGGTTTGTCCCTTTTTTCTCCTTTATTTGTTTTGTTTCTAAAATTCCACACATGAGTGGGATCATATGGTATTTGTCTTTCTCTGACTTACTTCACTCAGCACTATACCCCCTAGCTCTATCCATGCTGTTGCAAATGGCAAGATTTCATTCTTTTTTATGGCTGAGTAATATTCCATTGTGTATATGTACCACCTCTTCTTTATCCAGTCATCAGTCCATGGACATTTGGGCTTCTTCCATAATTTCTCCATTGTACATAATGTTGCAATAAGCATCAGGCTGCATGTATCTCTTTAAATTAGTGTTTCCATTCTCTTTGGGGTAAATACCCAGTAGTGCAATTCCTGGGTCATAGGGCAGCTCTATTTTTAACTTTTTGAGGAATCTCCATGCTGTTTTCCAGAGTGGCTGCACCAGTTTGCATTCCCACCAACAGTGCCCGAGGGCTCCTCCTTCTCCACATCCTCGCCAACACCTGTTGCTTCTTGTGTTGTTGATTTTAGCCATTCTGACAGGTGTGAGGTGTTATCTCATCGTGGTTCTGATTTGCATTTCCCTGATGATGAATGATGTCGAGCATCTTTTCATGTGTCTGTTGGTGTTCTATATGTCTTCTTTGGAAAAATGTCCATGTCTTCTGCCCATTTTTTAATTAGATTATTCATTTTTCTGGGTGTTGAGTTGTATAAGTTCTTTAAATATTTTGGATACTAACCCTTTATCAGATAGGTCACTTCCAGATATCTTCTCCCATTCCATAGGTTGCATTTGAGTTTTGTTGATTGTTTCCTCTGCTGTGCAGAAGTTTTTTACTTTGATGCAGTCCCAATAGTTTATTTGTGCTTTTGTTTCCCTTGCCGCAGGAGACCTATCCAGTAAGAAGTTGCTACAGCCAAGGTCAAAGAGGTTACTGTCTGTTTTCTCCTCTAGGATTTCTATGGTTTCAGGTCTCACATCTAGGCCTTTAATCCATTGTGAGTTTATTTTTTTTACTTTTAAAAAAGATTTTATGTATTTATTTTAGACAGAGAGAGTAAGCATGCACGAGCAGGTAGAGAGGCAGAGGGGAAGGGAGAGAGAAGGGGCAAGAATCTCAAGCAGAGTCCACATTGAACACAGAGCCCAGCACAGGGCTCGATCGCATGACCCTGAGATCATGACCTGAATTAAAACCAAGAGTCAGATGCTTAACCAACTGAGCCACCCAGGCACTCCTTTTGTGAGTTTATTTTTGTGTAAGGTGTAAGCAAGTAGTCCAGTTTCATTCTTCTGCATGTGGCTGTCCAGTTTTCCCAACACCATTTGTTGAAGAGACTATCTTTTTCCCATTGAATATTCATTCCTCCTTTGTCAAAGATTAATTGACCATATAATTTTTGCATTTATTTCCTGGTTTCCTATTCTGTTCTATTGATCTATGTGTCTATTTCTGTGCCAGGACCATACTGTTTTGATAACTACAGCTTTGTAATATTTCTTGCAGTCTGGCATTGTGATGCCTCCAGCTTTGTTTTTCTTTTTCAACATTGCTTTGGCTACTGGGGGGTCTTCTGTGGTTCCGTACAAATTTTAGGATTGTTTCATGTAGTTCTGTGAAAAATGCTGTTGGTATTTTGATAGGGATTGCACCAAATCTATAGATTGCAAAGTCTACCGATTTGAATGTTAAGCTCGGCTAAAAAAATACCTTCACAGCAACATCCAGTTTCATGTTTGGCCAAACATCTGGGCACCAGGGCTCGGCCAAGTGGATGCACAAAATTAACTATCGCAGGTACTAATCTGCTGACGCACGGGTGGGCCAGGCTGGAGGAAAGGGCTGAGTCGGGACTGCACGTCCCGCTCCTGCCTGGACTCGCCTCTGTTCCTCCTGGAGATCTCCCCTTCCCTGGTCCCAGCCTGACCCCCTCCCGTTTTCTCAAGCTGCTCACTCACACTTCTCCCTGAAGCCAGGCTGCTCTCAAAAGCCCCCCATCTGTCTCTCCTGCGAACCTCTGCAGAGCTCACAACCCGCGACACTTCTCAAGTTCTTGCCACTTACTGAAGGCTTCGCCCCGTGTCTGTTTGTGCAGACACACTTTGTCTCCCCAGCAGAGGGGCTGCATCCATACCTTATGTGTGTGGGGGGGGAGTACTTAGCCCCCTGCTCTTGCTCCTGAATGCAGCGCTCCCCTTAGGCATATTTGGACTGAGCTGTTTAATTGATTCTCAAACCACCAAAAACAGTAAGGAGGAGGTGCCTGTCCTGGCCTGAATGTACGAGAGTGTTCATTCTCCAAAAATATTAATTCACATTAGACCCCAGGATCCACAGCTTAGAATCGCTCTGAAAAATTCAGATACCGTAAATTAGAAACCTCAGGAAATATTTAAGATGCAAAACAGAAGAAGGAGCGTGCTATTGGTGGTGAAGGTAGACATCCATATTTATTTCTTAGGAGAGTCCTTTTATCTATGGGGTACACGTCAAATGGAATTTGAAAGCGTCTAGTTTGCATAGAAGCAGCACGTTAGAAAGCCAGTGGCCGCCATCTGGGACAAGAATGCAGCACTGACAACACTCGCTGGGGGGATCGGGGAGTCTGCTCATTCAGGGGCCTTAGGACCTGTGAGCAGCAAGGGGCAGACAGGAATGGAGCGCCCCACAGACTCATCCACCCTGTCCTGGGGGGCGCTGTGCAAATCTGTCTGCGAGGGCGCCACGCCAGGGGAAGCCTCCCAAAGGCCAGCCCTGCTTGCACAAACACCATATCTCCATTCTCCTTGTCCTTTCCCCTCTCCTCTAAAGCCGAAAAGAGCATCTCTAACTAAAATTACTGCCTTCTCAGTACAAAACATTAATGCTCAGGGCACCTGGGTGGCTCAGTCAGTTAAGAGCCCGACTCTTTGGGCTCAGGTCATGATCTCAGGGTCGTGAGATCGAGCCCTGCGAGGGACTGTGAGCCCAGTGTGGCTCCCTGCTCATTGAGGAGTCTGCTTCTCCCTCTGCCCCTCTCCCCGCTTGCTCTCTCATTCTCTCTCAAATAAATAAATAAATCTTAAAAAAGCATTTATGCTCATCATCACGTGGTCGATTTGCAAGGATCATACTGATGTACCAGTCAGATGAGAATGGTCCTCGTAACACCCAGCAGCTGGCAATCCATACACTTGCCAATTCAAAGGAGGGAAAAAACAAAACAAAAGAGAAAGGACCCCGATTTTTTTGGTCTGGGATTAAGGAGCAAGTCATTCCTTTCCATGTCTTTTCAGTGTGAATAACTTCCCGCAAGTTTCCGATCAGAAAGCTGAGCGAGAGGGGCGCCTGGGTGGCACAGCGGTTGAGGGTCTGCCTTCGGCTCAGGGCGTGATCCCGGCGTTATGGGATCGAGCCCCACATCAGACTCCTCCGCTGAGAGCCTGCTTCTTCCTCTCCCACTCCCCCTGCTTGTGCTCCCTCTCTCGCTGGCTGTCTCACTCTCTGTCAAATAAGTAAATAAAATCTTTAAAAAAAAAAAAAAAAGAAAGAAAGAAAAAGAAAGAAAGCTGAGTGAGAGGAGAGGGAACAGTCGACTTGTTGAGTCTTCGAGCCATTGGTCCTGGTCAGCGTCAAGCCTGGCCCAAGACCCCCACCCACAGGCGGCAGGGGGAGCGGGCTGCTGCTTCTGGCTCTCCAGGCCTCTGGGGAAGGGGGCCCAGGCTTGGGAGACGCCAGGAGAGGGGCTTCTGCGCCCCCACCCTACATGCTGGGCTGGCACTCCATGCTCAGGGATCCTGACCACACCAAGGAGGGGCCAGCACTCCCCTAATTGTGGGGATGAAGGGACCCCAGCCTCAGCGCAGGCCTCTCTCCCGAAGAGGCTTTCCCCACAGCATCATGGGGCGCCCATTCAGGACCCACACCCAGCAGGCTCAGCTGCTCAGGCCCTCCGCTGAGAGCCAATCTGCACCATGCTCAGTCAGGGGGGCTGCCTCCAGGAGAGCCCCAGCCAACGACCGCCGGCTGAAGGGTGCAAATCCCAGCTCCTTTACTTGGATGGTGACTCCTGGGCTCCCCCAGGGGCAGCAGCAGCAGCCCGTCCCTCGTTAGCCCCCATGGCCCAGACGTGCCCATTCCAGGTGCCCTTCCTCACAGCCTCCCCTGTAAGCCCCTCAGTCTGTCCAGGGAGCCTGACCCAGAAGGGTCCTCAGCCCCTCCTCTCCCCTCCCGCAGGCAGAAAACCAGAGCGAGCATAGAGAGGGTGGAGGGGGTGAGGGAGCCAGGGAGCTGAAGCCCCGGAGCCCTTCTCACCTCCGGTGGGATGGAGAGAAGTCAGGTGAGCGCTGGCCCCGAGCTTGGACGCAGAAACAACATGGGCTTGTACGTACTTATAGCTTGAGGCTGCCCTAGGAGGCTGCGTGGGGTTACGTGGGTGTACGGAGGCGTACGGGAACTCACTTTCTGTCTGTGTAGACATCCGTCTATCTCTATCCAACCGTCTACTTCTCCGTCGTCTATCTGTGTGTCTGTATCACGTCTGTGCAAATACGTACACACGTGCATGTGTGTGTCATAGCTTCACTCATTACAACAATATGACCTCGCCCGATATGCTCTGGCTTATGACCACAACTTAAGGTCACTAGAAAAAACCAAAACATTCTGGAAGAAATCTCTGCAAACATAAGACCTCGCTTGATCTTTTTGAAAACTGTGCAGTTGAGGTGACCTGTATTATGTGCTGTAAAATAAGAAATTTGAGGCTGTGCACCCTGTCCCCGCCTCTAAGTGGGAGAGGTAAGACCCACGGCGGGGCGGGGNGGGGGGGGGGGGGGACGGGGCTGCTGGCTCCAGAGGCTGCTGTCGCCTCCACACAGGCTACATTGTCTCAACTCCACCCTCGGACTCACTTCCCCTTCTAACAAGCCGGGGGTGACTGCTTGGGCAGGGTATAAGGCGGAGCAAGTAACAGCCACATCCAATTACTGATGGAGCAGGGTGAGGGGGACGCCATACAAAGCCAGCCGCCCTCCTTTACTGGGCACCTCTGAGGGCGTCCCAGGTCGTGCCTGCCCGTGGCCCCCGCTCCCCACAGTGCAGCCTGGGGACCAGCAGCGCAGATACCACCTGCGGGCTTGTTAGAGATGCGGATCTCAGCCCTCCTCCGGGCCCTGCTGAACCAAGACCTGCATTTTAACAAGCTGTGACTCAGGCCACAAATAGGAGTTATTTAGATATACACTTAAAAAAAATGCCAAAAATAGACAAAGCATGATAAAATAATGATAGTATCAGGTTGTTGGGGTTTTTTGGTTTTTTGTGTATTTTTTTAATTCAGCATCATTTTGGAGAATACTATTTAGTGTTGAAAAACAAAAAATAAGGCAGGAAAAGCAAATTACAATGGTTTTCTTAATTTCAGTGAAATCTCCATTTCACTTTTTATTTATTCGTTAGTCATTCTGACCTGCCATAATTTGTGCTTGGCTGGTAGGGTGTTCTTGGAGTAGAAAATACTGCCGTAGTAAATTATAAGCTTTTAACATTCTGTGCAGCAAGAAAGGAAAGCATATAATAGATACTTGTGTTCATGCCCAAAACATCAGTCAAGTCTGGTCTTGCTGGGGAATTGTATTCCCCAGGCCACCAGCATCTTCTGCCACATACACGCTCCCGAGAAAGGGCTATCCACTTGTTGATGACCTAAGGCCATAAGAACAGTCAAGATTCTGGAAGAGAGTCCTTCACCAGCCATGTCTTTCCCCAACTATTCAAAATCTACATGCATGTAGTATAAAAAAAAAGAAAGAAAAACCCTGTGGTGTGTAAAATAGAAATTCACAGACCGGAGAGCGATTTACTTGTCATTTCTGTTTTTATTCCACAAAACCCATCTAAGAAACATTAATAACCTGGCATTAGGACCTTGGCTATTCTGCTTTTCCATCCCACGTAGTTAGCAATAGGGCTGGGGTGAGACACTGAGCTGAACGATGCCCTTGGGAGACAATGACCCCATGAGGGCAAACCCACCCCTCCCGCCACTGCCCACTGGCTCGGCCCCTAGATGTAGGAGTCCCTCGTAATTTCTTGTACTTTTCCCCTTGGCCTCTGTACCACAAAGTCTTTTGTCTCTACTTCAAACTCTCTCTCCCACCAGCCATTTCTCCCCTGACACGTGAGCTCCCGGGCTCCCTGGACTGCCATATTCAGAGCTCCCGAATAGTGCCGACCTGTCTCGTGTCCCTGCTCCCACCTACGTCCCCTACAAGTTATACTTCATACAACTCTATTTTTAAAGTGTATGAGGAAGATCTGATTAGCTACTCCTTCAAAACGTATTTTTAAAAGGTGGACTAGAAGAGACAGTAATTCTATTAAGGAATAACTCACTGAATGGTGAATCCATTCCTTCTAGGCATGGAGGGGGATTTTCTGAAGTCATGTGTCTAAGACACGTCTGTCCCTTCAGGAGTCCACATTCATATGACTGNGTGAATCCATTCCTTCTAGGCGTGGAGGGGGATTTTCTGAAGTCATGTGTCTAAGACACGTCTGTCCCTTCAGGAGTCCACATTCATATGACTGGGGAAATATTACTCTAATTCAAACGAAACGGATTCTAATATAAAATAAGTGTCATGGTTCGCAGGAGCTTAGAAGGAAATTTCTTGACAGGTGTATGAGAAGTTCCCTCTAAAGCACCGGAGTCCGTGAGGGTGACGTTGGGGTCCCCAGCTGGGTCTTGGCGCAGTACGGCGTTACTCCTGCCCGGCTCGAGCCTGGCCTCCGAGGCAGACTCCATGCTTCCGCAGGTTACGTCCTCACGAGTTAGCCTTTCACCGTTCGGAGGTCTTAGGTAGGAGACGCGTAGTTTTTTAAATTCCTCAGGGGCCCACTGAGTCTGGCATGGAGTGCGGTGATGTCACATAACGGCTTCCTTGGGTGAGGGGCTGGTCCCAGCTCAGATGGCCCTACATACTCCTTTCCATCGAATCCCGTGGCATCCCAAAGCAGTAGGACTGGCCGTGCTCCTGCTTTTCCTGTCCTGTCCTGACCACCGTCCCTCATTGCTCGGTCTAGACGAGAGCTCGGCTTCTGCTCCAGATGGTGGTAGTTTTCCAAGGAAAGCAGCCTTTCCTCCAGACTTACGACAGTGAGAAAAGACCAGGGTGACCTCTCCCCCTTCCTACGGCCACGCAATAAAACCAGAAAGTAGTTACTCAAGGTCTGTCATGTGCTTTGCACCAACATCGGGCTAACACAAACCCAAGTTCACCAAGGTCAGCTACTAAATCGGGAGGATTTGGGAGACCATACGAGTATGAGTTAGAGCCCACTCATTTTGTCACGGGCCCGGACAGGAAGATTCAGTAAGAGATTTAGGGGGCAGAGGGTAAAGACACACGTCCTCTATGTCCCCCTCGTAGAGCACACCCCCACCCCTGAATCCCATGGCTGAGTCCTGCTCCCACGGCAGCTCAGGAGAAACTTTCAGAAGCAGAGCCCACATTGGAGGATACATGTGGGTATACAGCTGGACTTCTGATATGCAGGCTTCTCCTGAATTAAACTTCAGAGTGTGGGAAATCATTCTGTAACAGCCGCAAAAGCCCACACTGACATCAGGGGAGGCAGCCCCACTCTCCGGCTACATCAGAGCGGGGATGGCCTTGTCTCCTGCCGCCGAAGAGCGTGAGGCCAGGAAAGGTTTCCGTGGGCGTGTTGCCAATGTCCTCGGTGTTTCCCCAGCCCCCCGAGGAGCTGCCTTCCTCATGAGAGATGGAGACTCAGGCCACGCTTGTGCCCAGCCGCTCTGTTACCCGGACTCTCGGTCCCAAGGAGGGAGAGGAGGGACGAGCTCGTCTGATGAAGACCCGACGTCAGGATTCATTTCACTGCGGAGGCTTCCAGATGTTTGTGATGAGTCAGACCTTTCCCCAAACAAAACTTCACACCAAACCCTGACATTAAACACCGACAAACACAGAGAAGCTCTTTCTGAAGGGAAGGGTGGAAGAGGAGCATATGTCATGGGCTGAACTGTGTCTAAACTTCCTCTGTTGAAGCCCCAACCGTCCAGACCTCAAAGGTCACTGTATTTGGAGATGGGGTCTTTACAGAGGTGATTAAGGTAAAATAAGGTGACTGGGGGGACCCTGATCCAATCTGACCGGTGGGCCTCATAAGAGAGGAGATCAGGACACAGACATGCCCAGAGGGACGGCCGTGGGAGGACACGGGGAGGGGACAGTGTCTGCACACCCAGAAGAGAGGCCTCGGGGGACACCAACCCTGCCCAGGCCTGGACACAGTGGGACCCAGTTCCTTAGAGTCCAGTCTGCCATGTGCCCTGCCTTCACGAAGACCACCTCACTGAGCTCCCCCACGATGTGGGTGCCCCTCCAGCCAGGCATTCTGGATTGTTTCAGTAAAAGGCACGACCTCTGGTTCGCCCTGTGGAATCCAGTCAGTTGGCGGCTTCTTGGGTCTCGTGTATGGAGTCGGTTCCCGCGTGCCCGTGTCTCTGAGTCCCGTCACCTTCCTTCGGTAACCCCCTGGGCAGTCCAGCATCTGCACCTCATCTACCAGGGCCGTCATCTTCTGCCAGCATCAGAGCCATCTGGGCAGCATATCGGGGCCGGACTCGGGCATCCTTTTTAGCCAAGTCTCAGCAGCCTGTGTCTATACCCACCTTCCGTGTCTCCTGCCCCCCACCGCCTGACCCTTTCAAGCCCCGCCTGACCCCTTCAAGCCCCACCCCCACACGCTCTCTGACACTCCCTTCAGGCTCTGAGGCCCTGGTGAGGAATTGCCCCCTTTCTTCTACGGCACACACAGGACATGGCCACCTGGCCTGTGCCGAGCTCTGACTATGGTTTTTGGTCCAGATGCATCTGGGGAGGTGGGGGTGAGGACAAGCATCACCTCCCAGGACAGCTGCTTCAGCTGAGGTCTTTGGTTAGCTGCTCTCTGGCCTCCCTCTGCTGACCTGTGTCCGGTCCAAACAGTCATTCAGGGGGACCAGGAAGCCAAGCCCCAGAGCACCTGACCCCTCAGCCAAGTCTCAGTGATGACAGCGCCACGTCACCTCCAGCTCTGTCTTGTCCAGACTAAACTGTGAGCTCCACCCACCCTCCTTTCCAGACTCCTTCTCCCTCCTGGTGGCCCTCACTGGGGTGCCTCCGTCTGTTCCCCCAGAGGGGCATGTGGAGTGGAGTAGAGCGTGGCGTCCTGGTATTGTGACCAGAGAGGACTGTCATTCCCCTGGTGACTTCCTGAGACCCGAGCCATCATGTTACTGGTGATGTAGTCTGTGCTCCATGACGCCTGCCGGCCCAGCAGGCTCCCCTGCACACATGTGCATCTGTGCATGCTTATGCTGTTCCGTGCAGGGAATATCTGACTAGGAAACTAGAAGGACTCCATGTGGGGCATTGAGTCCAGAGCGGATGGTGACAGAGATGCTGAGAAGCCAAATAAAGACGATGAGGTGGTCCTGAGGCCAGCAGCGGCAGGCAGCGGCTACCTGTGAGGCGCCAGGGACCCCCGGGAAGCTGCGGCCACTGAGCAGAGTCAGAGGAGGGTATCGCCTGCCTTCCCTGCTCCCACACCCAGTCCTATGGCACTGTCCCCACGGGCTGAGCCCAGCCACAAGTCAGGGGCCAGCAGCCCAGGATCCGTGGCCCACGGGGATTGCCCTCAGGGTTTGCAGCAGAGCAAAAGGAGGATGGGGATGCCCCCGAGGCCGTGTGGGACCAGGAGGGACCCCCCCCATCCCTGAGGGAAATAGCAGGGGCTTCCCTGTATCCACCATGACAGGCACGGTCAGGTGCCTGTGCGTGTGTCTGTGTGCATGCATGTGCATACACGTGGTGCGTGTGCCCGTGTGTGTGTATAGTTGCACTTGCTTGTTGCAGTCATGGACACAGAGGCTTAGGTGGCTTGTGGAACTCACCGAGAGCATCTCGCAAGCGGCAGAACCAGACAGGAAACAGCCTCGTGACCCCACATGTGCAGAGAGCTGGAGCAATGACCGAGACGCTGCCGTGTCATTGCGGGTCACTAAGAACACTAGTGAACGAGCGCCGCCCTCTTTCCTCACAGGTTGGTAACTTCACCATTTATGTGACAGTGAAATCAAGGAAGACCTCTGTTTTCCATGATGGCAATCCACCTTTTTGCCCTATTCAGGATTCAACAGCTCTGCCTTATTTCATGGAGAACCCCACACCAGGAAAAAAGAAGTTCACACCGTTTAAAGGCTCTACACAGCGCCAGCCTCCACAGTAACTTGTGTCTCTGACCTTCCTTCGTCCCAAAAAAGAACAGAGTCCACGAACCCGGGCCACAGGGAGCAGGTGTGGACTTCAGCCTTACCTCTCTCAGCCTGGGACCGAGATCACAGGTGTGACCTGCGCCGGGCACACATCACCTCTGGGACACAGAGAAGGTGGCTTGATATCGGGGGGACCAAACAATCTGGGTGCTGGGTCCTGGGGCTCCTGGCCTCCCCTGCGCCCCACCGTATGCATGTGCCCGCTATGAGGAAGGGCTGTTGACCACCCACACTGATAGCCCCCTGAAGGTTCCCTGACACAACATTATCATAAGAATTCACAGCCAGCACTCCGGAAGCAAATCTGCCTCCCTCCACCGCACGGGGCTCACCTTCTGTGTCTGGGAGGGGTCCTGCTCCCTGACTCCCTTGACACCAGTGCCAACGTGAATTCCAAGAGGCTCCCTGCCTCCGTGAGTCCGAGCTGCTGTAACAGAGGGCCGCACACCAGGGGCTTAAACACCAGACATTGATTCCCCACAGCTCTGGAGGCTGGAAGTTCAAGATCAAATCCCCAGCGTATTCAATGTCTGTAAGACTCACTTCTTGGATCACAGACGGACGGGGTCCTCTCTCCGTGTCCTCACATGGTGGGAGCCGTGAGGGGGCTCTGTGGGGACTCCACGACAGGAGCACTAATCCTTTCCTGACCTCATCACTTCCCAGAGGCCCCACCTCCCTACACCATCCCCCTGGGGGGAAGGTTTCAACACAGGAATTTTGGGGCAACATTCACATTCGTGCAACAGTGCTTGGGAACTAGCTGACTCCAGATGGAGGAGGAAGGCGGTCCACCGTATTTTGGACTGGGGACAGTGTTCTAGCGCACGATGGCGAGTCCAGGGTAACAATGCTTCAGAGGAAATGAGGATGGCTCAGGTAGGGCACATGAGTGTGGAGCCCCAGGAAACCGGGAGGCCTCCCTCTGCTGCCTGACTGCCCAGCCCAGGCACCCCACACTGGGTGATGTCCAACCTTCCCCTTAACATCAGAACCACGGATCGTGCCCTGACTAAAGACACTCCTTGTGTGAATCTCTGAGTTGCTAGTGTGGGTGTACGTGTGGGCCTACGTAATGGGCAAAATGACATTCTTTGGGAAGGCAAAGGCCAAGTCAAGGCGATAAGCACATTTAAGCATTTAATAAATCAGTAAGTCATCGTTTCTTCATGTGAAATGTGAAAAGTGACCACAATACATCTTAAAGCAAATAAAAGGGCATTACCTTCTATCCTTGGCATTTACGGGGACATCTCTTTATAGAGCACTATAACCTTTTTTCTTCTATTGAACAGAACAATACCCCTCCACAATAGGAAGATGAAAAAGAGGCCAAAAACCATAAGAGAAACCTCACCAAAGAAGATCTACAGATGGCAAACGAGCTCATGGAAAGAGGCTCTGCACCATATGTCATCAGGCAAATACAAATTAACACCACGTGAGATGCCATGACACCCGTTAGAATGGCCCAGGCCCAGAGCCCTGAGAACATCAACCGTAGTCTGTGGAGGAACAGAACTCCCCGTTGCTGGAGGGAATGCAAAATGGCGCCATCACTTTGCAAGGCGGTTTGGTGGGTTCTTATAAAGTGTAACATCCTCTCACCATAGGGTCCAAAAATCCCGCTCCTTGGTAAGCATATGAAACACAGCAGATGCAGGGAGAGAGGCTTTCTCCAAACTTTGCTGTCTGCCTGAAGACAGATCCTCCAAAAGGACCTCAATGTCATAAATCCCAGGAGAGGAACTGAGAAGTCAAGCCCACATGCGGACAAACTGTAGCAAACTGTCCCCCTCGCATCTGTTCCTCTAGGGACCCAGCCATCTCCTAACTCATTACTTCACTTCCCCTTGTGATGCCTCCACCCCCTCCCGTCCCCTACTAGGATAGTATATGAGCCCTCAGATCTCACTGCCTTTTTGGCTATTCCTACTTTCTCCTGTGATGCCCCATGCATGTATTACCCAAAATTAATAAATGTGCATACTTTTCTGCTGTTAATCTTCCCATTGTCAGTATATTTCATAGACTGAGGCATGGAGTCTGGGAGGGCAGGAGGGAAATTCTTCCCCACCTGAATTTATAGCCTCATAACATCCCATCTTCTGACCGATGACAAGGAGATCGTTTTTCAGAAGGAAGAGAGCTTTGAGGACAGAAAGATCTGGATTAGAATCCCAGCTCTGAATTACGTGCTCTGACCCTGGGCAAGTTTACTGATCTGTCTACACCTGGGCATCTTTACTGATAAAACAGTGATCATTTCCACTTTGTAGTTTGCCAATAAAGATGAAGTCAGTGACATGACGTGTGTCAAACATTCGATGTAGTGCCCAACAAATGGTGACGCGTCGTAAGATCTGAGCCACAAATGAAATAGAAATTCAACCACAATCTAATGTCATAGAATGATCTCTTCATCCACATGTGCAATCAAAGCTCATTGTTTTGGGTCCCCAGCTGCAAACTCTCACAAGCAGAAGAATGTCTGCAACTTAGAGCAGAAACGTTTCATTGTCCTCGAACCACAGACCTGCTGGCCCAGTCCCCTTGCCAATAATTGAGGTGGTTTTTAACAAGATTCAAGGTTACCCCCGTTTCCATCTATCCTAAAGGTCTTATTGTCCTCATCTTAATTATGGTGTATCTCAGAACAACTTTAGCGAGAAGCAGGAGATAAAATGCCTTCGTACCTGTGCGTGTACCTGGACACCCAAATAAATACCCCTCGCATTAAACCCATCCCTGGCAATTCTATTCTAAATTGTGCTTAGAATGGTGGTCACAATGGAAATCAGTGGTTGGCCATGAGTTAAATGCATCTTCCTCTTCGTGCTGGTTTTCTGAAGCAGGAATCCCACCCAGAGTGAAAGGACGTTTCCCGTGGAGTGAAGTTCTTAAAATCACTCAAGCTTCCTGAATCTCAGCGTCTTCTTCCCACATGGGGAAAGAACAAAACTCCCCCTTAAAGTCCCAATGGCGCTGCGAGGATAAAATAAAACAACACATATGTCAAAGCACTTCAAAAATATCACAGACAGAAGGTGTTTTTAGGTGCATTTGTGTACTTGAGTATAAATTACCCAGGCAGAAGATAGTTTTAATATTATAAGAAATAAGCAAAGGCCAGAAGGCTAATTCCTTGGCTCTCTGTCTTTTATCACAAGTATTAGAAACGGCATGAGTTCAAGAACTAGCTTTCCTAACGAAAAACCGTATATGGCAATTACTGTAATAACTGTTTCTCTAGGTGATTATAAACCCCCACCTTCAGGAACGCCTGAAATACATGCACGTGTTTGCTGTGGACTGATAGAGGCTGGTAAATGCAAAGCATTCAATTTCAAAATCTCCCTCATTAAAATAATTCACAGGCTATTCGAAAAGGTCTTCACATTTTTCCTGCTCTAAGTGCTGATGGAAATAGGGGAATGGAGCAGAGTTTATTAAATACTCACTCCATGCCAGAAACCACAGTGTGCGTCCTACACATGGGACCCCACAGGTGTTTCCACAAAGACACCAGGATTCGGACAGCCGGTCACCTGCCCAGCCCACTTGAGGGACAGAGCCCAGATTCTAAGCCAGGTGTGCACCCTGCAAAGCCCGCCCTGACCCCGAGACTAGAAACGAGAAGTCACTTGAAACAGCAAGTGTTTGTACAGGCTCATAGCATTTGTGCTACGGACCCAATGTCCCCCAAAATGCTTATGTTGAAACCGAATCTCCCCCGTGATGGTGTTTTAGGAGGTGGGGACTGCGGGATGTGATGAGGTCAGGAGAATGGAGCCTCCACGAAGGGATTAGCATCCTTATAAGAGACCAGGGAGATGTTTAGTGGGTGCAGACGTGAGAGGACACAAGGAAAAGGTGGCAGCATGTGACTCTCACCAGAGCCGACCATGCAGGCATCTGGGTCCTGGGATTCTCAGGCTCCAGAGCCGTGAGAAGCTCATTTCTGGTTTGTGTAAGCCAGTCAGTCTGTGGACTGAGCCAACTGGTATTACTCAGTTTGCTTGTCAAGGATAGCTACATCTTTCTTCCCCGTGATTATTGGATATATGGAGCCATATTTTTTTCCCAAATAGTCCTAAATAGAAAGACTTTTTTCCTATTGTTCAAATACATAAAAATAATCCAGAAAATCCAATTTTATAAAATTAAATGGGTTTCTCCCCCGAGACTGCATCGTAAGGAAAATGTCCTAAGGATTGCTTGTTGGGCCACCTTCCAGATTCTGGTTAAAGAAAATGTGATCATTCTCGTTTGATGTGAGAATTCTGAGCCACGAAAGTTGGGCAATCCCTCCCCATGTGCCCGCATCCCTAAGGCGGAGAAGCACGTGGGTTTTCTCCCTGTTTGGGGAACTGGCTGACCACAGCCCGCGGACCCTCAGCCAGATTGGAGGCTGCAGTGGGAAATGTGGGCCCATCTACTCACCTGTGCGGGAGCACTGGACAGGTGCGCACGCCCTGGCCCCAGTGGGGAGCCCAGAGGAGAGAAGGAGAGAGCGGGTGTCTGTCTGCTTCCTTAGTTGCATTTTGGGTTCTGATCTTGTTTACTGCGGTTAAACAGGCGAACAAGCTTTCTCCTGGGGAGGGCAGCCTATTGAAACGTTCCCCTAGGTTGAAAGTCGAGTTCTCTGTTGAACAACTGGGCTTCCGCTAAAGTTTTTGCCACTAGCAATTTACTGTCTTTTGAACTTAAATTAAAACTTTGATACCTATTTTTCGTTATGAAAAAGCCTCCACATAAAACATAATTACCGTAATGAGGATACGCGGTCTCTCTTCGGGGATTCATGGCGACTTATTTTGTTCAATTTGCTGAGGAATGTCAGAGTGAAATGAGGGAGGTAACCCCTGAAGAGAAACCACCAAGATAATTCTTAAGTAGGACAGATGAAACGGGAGTAGGAGGGTAGGCAATTATCCGGGCAGTTAAATATCGCAGATCTCTCAGATAGAAGCACAATGCTCTCGGTCAATTGAACTGGAGATCCATCAAAGAGAGCTTTTTCCTTTTCTTCTATAGAGGCTCTTCTAATAAAATAATAATTTGCATTTCTATGGTGCCTTTCATCTCCTAGGACTTTATAGATGCTAAATTATTTAGCTTTATCATAACCGAGAGGTAAGTTTTTTATATGCTAACCTGAGGCATTGATAAGCTACATGACCTCCCCAAGGGCACAGCTCAGAGCAGATCTGGAAGAACAGCTTGACCCTGCCCCTGGGGACATTTCTGCTGCCTCCTCTTTTATGGCGAGGCTCACTGGAGCACTGTGCTCCCCCACACAGATGTTTCCTTTTAAACCCCACTCAGAATTACCCCCATTATTGTGTGCCATAAAGAATTATATCCAAGTAAATCCCTTTGGAAAATAGCATACACTAGTAATGTATGGGATTTCCTTTCCCAATTTCTTTCCATGATTAGTGAAGGATCTCCACCCTGCTGGGCGCCCCCCCCCCCTTTCCAGCGACACTCACAAGGGTGTGGAGCTGAGCGAGAATCTGGAGTCTCAGTCCACAGGGACGCCATTTGGCTCACTGCGCTCTTTGCATAATTTTGTTTCACTTATAAGAATAGGCCAGGTTTTGTGCATTCAAATTTTACAGTCTTTATTTTTTTTTAAAGATTTATTTATTTGTATGAGAGAGTGGAGGAGGGGCAGAGGGAAAGAGAGAATCCCAGGCAGATTCTCCACCGAGCACAGAGCCCACAGGGCTCCATCTCATGACCCTAAGATCACGACCTGAGCCAAAATCAAGAGTCGGATGCTTAACTGACTGAGCCACCCAGGGGCCCCTCAGACTTTACAGTCGTTATATGAATAACAGAATAATAATGCTAGACACGATTTTGTATTCAATCTTCCCTGAATGAGGTCACCCCAGTGGGGGCTGAGGCAGCACCTGAGAGCCAAAGCAGAGGGAAAGGTTAGGATTTGGAAGGCGACCAAGGCTGAGGAAGATGTGGCTGGGTGCGGCATCCGATGGCAGAAGCAGGGATGGAGGGCCCCACAAAAGCCCCGCCTCCCACCCCCTCCGGATAGGTACGTTCTGGTGGGACAGAAGGACGAGATACATTTGTTAATTCAACCTTTTCCCCAAGAGACATGATAGGATCTCTTCCAAGAATGATCTTTACTTGCTAATATTTCTGAAGAACACAAGGGCGCTCCTGATGGGTGCATACCAAATCCCATTCTCTTTCGACAGCCTTGCTGTGAATGTGACTTTTTTGGTTGGAGTTTGGAAGGAGAGATTGCAGTATCATCCATTTCGTCGTCTGAGACATAGCTGTAACCAAAATGAACCTAAGCCCGTTGCCTCTGCTCGTGAGAAGGCATGACCCATGTTAGGGACAAAAGGCAGGCACAAAACCTAGGGACTGATACATCTAGTGTCCCCAGGGCATTGGACTGCTGAGTCAATACTTACTGTCAATGCGGATTCATGCCTGCTCAGGGTGTAAGTGGGTATTTTGCGTAAGAACACCTTCTTCCCTGTGTGTCACTGTTTTCATCAGGAAACACTGAACACAGCAAACCAAAATTAAGCAGAGAGAGAAATACTTCAAAACAACCCTAAGCTGCTTTTCCACCCACTTCTTATTGGGAAAGACTGGGCCCCCAAAGTGAGCAGGGTCTTGGGGTGGCACCCAGTTCTGAATGGTGAAAACAGGAAATAGCTTTGTTTGGAACCCAAGCCATTCCTGGTAATGCAGCTTTGTTTGCCAGACGAAAATGCTTGAGAGATGACATACTGGATGTATTTGAATAAATTCCTGACCCAAGTGTGAAGGTTTTTAAGTGAAAGGGATGGACTTCTTTGCAAAGGTGTGTCCTTACTCCCCTGAGCACAACCGCAGACCTTTTCTGCACTTGCTAGTCCGCCGCCATGGACCTCTGCTGCCCAGCACGATGGGACTTGGTGCAGTGATGTGTCCTGCCCTGTCCCTGGGAACAGCGGGGACACCGGCGTGGCGTGGGTTGGTAGGGGATTCTGCTGTCCCCAAGTTCATCACGATGAGAGAATTCTCTCTTAAACTCCTTCTCTACCGTCCTTGGGTATTTCCCCTAGTTGTGGTATTTCTGAATTTGCTTTATTATTTCTAAATCTTGATTAAGTACTCTCAACAGAAGTGCCTCTTGTACCCAACATGTGATTGGGGAGAGGTCAGTGCAATGGGGATTTTCATCAGGTGCCTTTGTGACCCTCAGATCAACACAACCTCACGCAGAGGTGTGGTGTAGCCTCTAGTGGGGAGATTGCCCCAAACTGTGTCCCTTACACTCATTTCTTTCTGAATATTGTTCTTTTAATGTTTTACCCTATTTCTTTATCACAGTCAACGTGCCCTATAAGTAAGGACGTAGCCGAATTAGCAAGTGAGGATTTTGTGTGTCGGTGTGGATGGCAGTCTTGCAGTGGAAGGGTCAGGGGTGAAGGGAGACGGAGCAGTTTGGACCCTGCACTGACTTCACAGAAGCCAGTCGTGGGAGCTTGGGGTTGAGCGTGTGTCGATCCCACCCATTCTCCCTCCACCCACACGCACACATTCTTGGCCCGTGAGCTCCAGGAGGGTCTGGGGTCCATTTGCATCGGGCACCAGGAGCCTGGTACCCAGTCCTCCAGGCTTCCCACCAGCTCTTTCCCCCACATCACGGTCCTCGATGTATCATGACATTGCAGAGATGAATCACCAATTTCTGAGGCCATGTCTCTGTGTAGCAGGCAAAGGTTATGCCAGGTGGTGATTCTCCAAGGGTAGAAATGTCATTCTGTAGTCACTACCCCAGACCCACCAAATCGGAGGCTCTGAGGCGGGCCAGCCATCTGTGTTTTAACAAGGCCTCCAGATGTCTCAAGTTGGAGAATGAAGGGGTTAAAATTACTTTACCCTGAAAACATCTGGACAATCAGCAGCCACAGAAATATTATCTAAACTTAAGCAAATACTCCTCAAACTATAGCTGCCAGTCACCCCTCCGAGGGAGTTTCCTGTTGGAAGAAGGCAGACACTCGCACGCGGCGTACAGAATTCAGCAGTCCATGAGCATGGAAAAGCCCAGTGGAAGCGTCCCTGCTCTCCCACGGAAGCCCCAAATGTCCCTTTTTCTTTAAGATGGTAGAGTAGCCTTTCTGTCATTTCTGAGTAGCCACCGTGTGCACACCTGCGAGTCAACCCTGCGTTTCTGTCCACCGTCAGTTCATTCGCAGGCTCCAATTATTGGAACCAAAGAGGGTAGAGGAGGAATTTCCCCCATCAGCTAATGGTCTGGGCTCATCTGAAATGGGTTCAGCCCCAGTGCCCATTTTTCCTGGCCAACTAATGAAAACACACGCACAAGGTGGCATGACAGTCAACATTTCTGAGATTGTACCGCGCGCTACAAGTCCCACATGTAGTGTTGCGTCTCATCCTTACATTGACCTTGAAAGGTAGAAATTGCTCACACTGTCTTACCCACAAGGAGACAGATTTAGAGAAGGCAAGTAACCAAGGAGATTAAGGCGATTCATGCTAAGGGAGGGAAAATATATCTTCCTTCTGTATTTCTAAGTTCTTAATCGGGACCCCTGTACCAAAACACCGATTAACAAGAGAAAATTTTGTTTAACGCAAGTTTTATGTGTCAGAAGGAAACGAAGACATGGAGAATCAAGTTAAACACAGGTATTTTTATGCTGGGCGCGATGAAGGGTGGACAATCATGGAAAACGTGGTCACGTGAAGGGTGTGAGCTTGGGAAGGGAACTGTGGAGACCCAGCAAGGCCTGGGTGTTGGGAATCCCCTCGGCGTCCCTGTCTTTGGAGATGAGGTTGCTCCTGTCCTCCAGGTGGAAGGAGGGCACCTGTCACAGGAGGGTCCCATGACCTGCTCCAGGGGAGGTCAGAGAGTCCTTCCTGAGCCTGCCCTTCCTCAAATTCCTTCATCTTGAAATAGTCCATCTGCCAGGGCACCGTGTTTTGGAGAGCGTGTACTAAACCCTGTTTACACGGAAGGTCATGATTTCGACCCAGGAAAGATGGCGCATGACATGTGTGTCTGGTGCACAGATGGGATGGGAGTGGGCTCTCATGCGGGCAGTGGGGGGGTACTGCCCAAATATGCCTCACACTGCTTGTAGGACTTACTTTCAGCCTTGCCTCTGATCTTGTGAGATGGGAATATGATGAGCTCCCCAAAGTTCACAGTATCTGGAATGTTCCAGGGCTCCAGGGTCACAGCCTTCCCCCTGACTCCAGAGCCAACTCTTTCTGCCCCATGAGCTGCCTGCAGTTATGGGGATACAGGAGACCCTCAGTCTCATCCTGACTTGATCCTAAATGGTTGCATAAGTTTAGACAATTATTCACCTGGTTTCTGTTTGGGGCTCTCCTACCTAGAGGAGGAAGAATTGCTGTGGGAAGTGTGGGGAGAGGCTTCTGTGTCTCCTGTTCTCTTAGGGGATGTGAGCCCTGTTTGTGGTTTGGGGTTTATGGAGGAGAAAGGTAATCATCAGAAATCACAAAAGAAAATGTTTGAATTATAAAGCGTGGTAAGGTGGCATCTTAGCCTGACACGGCAGCCGTAAGTAACAGAACACCTTGGACCAGGAAGCTTACAAACAACAGGCATTGATTTCGCACAGCTCTGGAGCCTTGAAGGTCCAAGATCAAGGTGCCGGCAGGTTCGGTGTCTGGTGAGAGCCGCTCCTTGGGTTGCAGACAGCACCTCCTCACGCTGTCCCCACACCCCGACTTCTCTGTGCTCAGAGAAAGAGCAAGCTCTCTGCTGTCTCTGCGAATCCCATCGTGGGCTCCACCCTTCGGACCCCATTTAACCTTAATTACTTGCTTCCTTCCAAGGGTCACTTTGGGGTTAGAACTTCCACATACGAATTTGGGGGGTGGGGAGAGGAACACAAACATTCAATCCATAGCAGGTGGTGTGAGGCAAGTTCATTGTTCTTTGAGGGTATCAGTCTAGTTTATCAGGGGTTGGTGATTCAAGCTATGATATAAGGAAACTTCTAAGGCCTTAAACCATTTAGGCAAGTAGACTATTTGTTTCCTTGCATCTGTAATACCACTTTAGGATAGGTCACTGATGGAGAGTGTTTTTGCCCTAACATCACTCATATCGTCACACCTCACCCCCAGTGTGATGGTGTGAGAAGCGGGGCCTCTGGGAGGGGATGGGGGGGACCCCCCAGAATGGGGTTAGCATCCTTATAACAGAGACCCCAGGAAGCCCACTCTCCCCTTCCCCGTGCGAGGACATGCCTTCTATGAACCACGAGACAGAGTCTCACCAGACACCAGATCTGCTCGTGACTTGGTCCTGGACTTCCAGCCTCCAGAGCTTGAGAAATCAACGCCTGTTTAATGCCCCCATCTGTGATTTTTTTTTTCCCAAATTAAGAAGCCCTAATTGCTTCAGTGTTGTTTCGGTCTTCTGTCTTCCAAACGGGGGTCACATTGATAAGCAGTGAGAACAATAATGGGTGATGAGGACAGCACCCAGTAATTCCAAGTGGAAAGGTTATTTGAATGCTTCCCTCCAGAAGCAAGGGCTGTTCAGGTTTATTGATAGAGCGACGCTGTATTTACACAGAGGCCGCCAGGCGAGTGGCAGAGCCGGGAATTCACCTGGAGGCTCCCAACCTGCCTTGTAATTGGGAACGTTTCCTCCTACCACCTGCTTCAGCCATATGGGTGGAAATGCGCCTCGCATAATTGCCTTTCCTGGCATTTTCCTGCACTGCCTGGTGCTGAGCGGTGCCTGGGGGGGAAGGCTGGCCTGAGAGCACAGTGGTCGGACCCAGGGACATGTCGCTTCTCTCAGGTATCCTATCGAAGGGATTGTCTCTCATGTTGTTTCTGCTCAGGAGGGGCAAGGGAGGCACCTCAGCAAACACAACAAGGCAGGGGCCTGATACAGCGTAGCTGGAGACAGTCGTGTTTTGCTGACTCCAGGTGGAGGGCTCGCCCCGACGGGCAAGCCAGACAACCCTCCGAGTGGGATCTGCGGAGGACAGGGCATGCCCGTACCCCCATCAGGAAGATGCTCCCTTCCGTGCTTTATTGATGCCCCAGGACGTGGGATCCCTCTGAGTGGACTTGCGCTATTGACCTAGGCTCTCTCCATAGAGTACAGGTTACAGCGAAGGCAGCACTCCCACCAGCTAGGGATGGCCGCTTTTTCTGTCTAATAATAGTAATAACAATAAAAAGGTGTCATCAGGAGGCAGGGTTGTTCTACGCCTAGCGCATAATTGTTAATCTCACAGTGTCTTTGTGCTCCCACAATGGCTGCCAGAGCCCCAGCAGTTACAATAGTACTCTAGCCCAAAGGAAGATGGAAGAGCCAAGAACAAAGGGGTGCCTATCGATTAAGACGGTCCACTTTAGAACCCCTTCCCCAGAAGCCCTGTGCAGTGATTTCTCTTAACATCTCTTTGGCTAGAAACAAATAGAGAAGAGGACGACGGTGGTGGTGCTGATTCCAAAGGGGAGGACATGAGAAGGGCATGGCGAAGTCATCCTGTCTGGGCATGTTATGGCCATGTGATGGTTTCTTCAAGACCTTTTTGCTCATTGATAAGCAACCTGATGCCATATTTTTCTTAGTCTGTACACACTATGGCGTACAAATATTAAGCTAGATTTAGGAGCAAGGGCTAGGTGACTCACAATCACCCCCCCATACCAGAGTAAGAGCTAGATTCCTTTAGGGTGGGGGCTCAGACGGGGGATCAGAAATGTGGAGTGCCCAAGGGGAATGGGTTTTAGCCTTTATTATGAAATAAAAATGTATCCAAAAGGCTGAGATAAAGCAGACATCTAGGATCATTCAACAGAACCAGCTCCTTTCCCCGGCATGCTCCCGGAGATTCTGAGGCTTTAGACCCTCACACATACGACAACATTTCCAAAATGTCCTCACCTCCTTATCCCAGAAACTGTAAAATGCTCCAAAGGCTCTGTTAGGACAAGAGGGAACCTTAGCTTTGTAACACTGGGTCAGAAAAGAAAGTAACCTCTTCTCTTAGCTTAGTGGACTCTAATTTGCTATCAAATCTTCTTCAAAAGTCTGTATTTTACATCCTGATGCTTTGTTTTCACCAGATTGGTGGTACCATGGCCAGCAGGATTTGATCCACTGAAATATACACATATAGGCTTAAAGGGATGATTAGAGTCGGGCTCAGGTCATTGGACAAGCTGGTTAAATAGTAGACGTGAGACTGTTGTTTCTGCATCTGGTGCGAGAGCTTGAAATGCCTGGAGTAAATAGCTGGGAAGCGAAGATGAACAAAAAAAGAGAGGAAGCAAAGACCAGCTGGGACCTCCAAGCCTAAGCTGGAACCTGTGAGGACAGATTGGATGCCACCTTGGTCCTCATAGTCTCCATGCCTTTGGAAGATGGGTGTGTCCCTGCAGGAGAAGCAGGTGCCCTTCAAATAGAGCTAAACACACACCCAGCCCAGAAGTCAAAGAAGCTGAAGCAAAAACTCCCATGAAAGCTGGCAGAATGGTAAGCCCCATGCTGCCCCCTGCCTCCGGTGAGCCAGGGGCCAACCAACGAGGTACATGAGCATAACAATGTTCTGTGTCCTGCCCTGGTCTCCTGAGCACAGGGAGTACACACTGCTTCTTCAATGCCCGTGTTCTAATCTTATTTGGAAGTGGTCCTTCCTTTGTCAAGCCTGCAGAAGAGACCCCAGTCCTGGCCAATTTCTGTTTGCAGTCCGGTAAGACACTCTCAGCCAGCCATGCCACACAAAGATTCCTGAGCCACAGAAACCGTGAGATAATAAATATGCATGGTTTTAACTTGACAAGTTTGGATTGATTTGTTACACAGCAAGAGCTGATGGCTACAGAAGCACTCCAGCCTGTTTGTTAGCCTTTGAACACACCATTTATTCTGTGTTTCATGTTACTTCCTTCACAAAGATTGCCATCAACCAGACTTGCTCACTGTCTGTCCAACCCTACCCATTCTTCAACACTCAAGTCAGTTTCTGTGCTCTCTGAGCCTTTCTGATTATTTCAGCCCTTGATGACTTTTCTCTTCCACAAGATCCAGAATTTATCATCTCAGTCAGACCAGAGTCCCTTTCAACGTTCACCTCTGGCCTTGGAATGGCACATGTCAAAAATGGAGTAAAGTCTGGGATCAATACCACATAGATGGATTGTCAACACGAGTAGAAGCAAAATTGGAGAAGATTTGGCGTTGAAAATGGAGTCAAAGTTAGTTGCACAAATAGGATAAGTGCAAGCCTGACAATAAGATGAGAAATGTGAGGGTCAGTCAGCGATCAATGCCAGCAGAGGCTGACAAGGAGAGAAGCAACCCTAAGTGAGAGAGGAAGAGTGCTGGAGATGAGGATTGCTTTGGTGGGAGCTTTTATTTTTAAGGACATTCCTCACCTCCATGAGTATATATACATCTATTGATCTCCAAGAGCAGTGCCCTGGATCGGGGGCCTGACGCACTGTGACATCGTGTGTGTTTGTGTTCTCTGTGAGTTAGCCCGGGCTCCCCAAGGCGCTGGGACTCTGGTAGCTTTCTGTCCACGCAGCAAATACTCAGTGAACCCGTGTATAGAAGTGTAATCCTTGCTCATTCTTTTCCTTCACTGCAATCTGTAAAAACTAAAGGAACATTTCTATCCATGGTGAACCCATCCTTTACAGAGCCAATCCAATCCCTGAAGATACACAACAAATTTAAAATGTGCTAAATTTAAAAAAAAATCAGTTTATATCTATGACTACTTGGGCTTAGTTTATAAGCTCAGTTTAATGGGGGAAACAATCACATTCAAATAGCAGTGCAAGGTGTTCTAAACTAAAAATATGCTGTTTTCATTTGGTTACTATTAAAATTAGATTTAGAGGAGCAATCCAACTTCGTGTTTCATAACAGATACGGACATTACATTTCCCACTCACAAGGATGCATTCTCTTTTTTTTTTTAATTTAATTTTATTATATTATGTTAATCACCATACAGTACATCCCCAGATTCCGATGTAAAGTTTGACTTCATTAGTTGCGTATAACACCCAGTGCACCATGCAATACGTGCCCTCCTTACTACCCATCACCAGTCTATCCCATTCCCCCACCCCCT